>NW_020538706.1:0-21659 GCF_003426905.1 Ctenocephalides felis
ACTTTGATGAATTTTTAAAATTAAATTACTTGTCGTAAGGCCGCAATAAGACCATGGTATATATCGCTAAAAAAAATTCTATAAAAATCAGCTTAATTTTTTTTCCAACAGTTAATTACAAAAAAAACGGCTCGTAGATTTTTACCTAAATTAATCATACCATTCCCAACTAATATCTTTCGAACAGTTTTTGATTTTTTAAAATAGGTTTGGTAGTATGAGCTTAAATGTCGACGAAAGGTTTAACACTTTTTTTCAAATTACAAAGAAACGGCTTGGCGGACCGTCTCACAAAACTGAGAAACGATAGTCCTCCATTGAGATACATCAAATGGCTTTTTAATTTCTGAAATCTATTCAGGCGTTTTTGAGAAAACGTCGATCTCAAGGTCTAATTTTGACAATGCCAAAACGATAACGAATTTTTTTGCAAACTTTAAAGAATTTTCAAAATAAACGGCTTGTCGTAGGGCCGTAATATTTTAGTATGATCTAGACTCTATGATAACTACGTCAAAAAAAAATCATAAAATTGAATTTTTTTATAAAACTTTATTACAAAAAACGGCTCGGTCGATCTTTATCAAAAACTAATCAGCACGATTCCCAACCAATATCTATCGAATGGTTTTTGAATTTTCAAAATCGATTCAGAATTGCAGGCTTAAACGTGGACGAAAAATTTTTCACTTTTTTGCTATTTACAAAGAAACGGCTTGGCAATCGTCACACAAAATTCAGTAACGCTAGTCCTCATGGCGATACATCGAGTGGCTTTTAAATTTTTAAAATCGGTGCAGCCGTTTTTGAGAAAACGTCGATTTACGGCAAAAAATCTGTGCACACACACACACACACACATACTTTTTCCAAAATTGGTCCCATTCGGCTTGAAACGTCGAGAAAACATAAAATTAGCGAATCGGATTTTTTTATGAAAACATAAACTTCTCCTTCGGGAAGTTAAAAATTGGAAATGGTTTGCTAATATGTCAGCTTTTCTAACTAAAAAAAATACTGTTTTTCTCGACTTTTTCCATGCATGATTCTATAAAATTTGAAGTAAATAATTTTTCTATTTTTTTCAATTACCGTAACAACCGTGGGACTGCCATCAAATCGCCTCCAGATCAGAATGCTCATAAAGACAAACATTGCACCTGCAACTGCACAGGTGAACATCCATAAAGAGCCTCCAATATGGTAAAAATTTGGGCAAATTTACCAGAAGATCTCTTTTGCCCATCCCCTTCGGTCACCACATGCTTGAGGCCGTGCACCGTACAATTTTCTGAAAATTCTTTGGCAGTCTTTGGGGTAAAAAATAAAAACCTCATATTTATACCATATTGATCGGAATAGTTCAGGAGAGAGATGAATATTTATTAATATTATTACCTGTATCAAACAATCCATTGAACTGTACTTTACTCCAGAGCCAATATTTACAAATTGTTTATTTTATGCCAAAAAAAAACCTTTAATTTATAATAAAATTTTTATTAATATTCTTTATCGTTAGACATGCACGACTGAATTGATTTTCAGAGTGTTTCTTTGAATCAATTCTAAGTAATTAGGTGCCCTTATACCCTTTTAATTAAAAGTCTAAGTCTATTACTAATTACACACTTCGATAATTAGTTGTCTGAATTACTTAATCAATTAAAGTGTAGCAATGTTTAATTGCAAAATAAATCCCATTTGCTTTTAAAAGGCAGAAAATAGTTCGAAGGTAAAAGAAGTAAAAAAGAAAACTTTAGTTCTTTAACAGCTAATGGATATAAAGGGTCTGGGCGTGTTTCCATACAGAATTGGCCCCACCCTGGTATTTAAATAATTTTGATGCCATTTTATAGGCATTTTCGAGAAAATTTGAAATACCAATTTTCAAATCCGTAGCTCATCATTTGGCCGAGATATCAGTGAAATCATGTGAAAGTGGCCCCTTTTTTCAAACTCACTTTTTGTCGGAAATATGAGAGATATCGAAAAACTGTTAACGTCATACTATTTGTATTGATCTTGTCCATGTTGTTCATAACAAATAATGTGAAAAAATTATTTGTTAGTGCTTGAAAAGGTGAAAATGATTTTTCATTTACCAGTGCAGCTTCGTTGACTACTTTTATATTAGCATCATTCGAAAGCCTGTACATTTTTCTTTTACTATTCAAAAATTCATTTAAATCTAAGTGGAACTTTGGAGATAAGTTGGAAAAACTTAAGCTGCCGGTATAAGAACACCCATATAAGTCGCTTTGCAAGAGCGACGAGCAAGCATAAGCTCGTCGTTTTGCGCGTTTCGACAAATTATGTAATAAGTATGGAAATATTTTATAAAAAAAAAATTTATTATTTATATATCTTGTATATAAGTATATTCCATTAGTCATAATAAAAAATTTAACGCGCCGAATAAAACATAATTATTATTATTGATTATTTTCATTCGCCATATAAGTTCTGACTAATATATTTCAATATATGAAAGACTTAAACCAAATTTAGATTTTATTATTTTTCATATATTAAAAGTATATTGAAAAATATATATCTGTGAGCAATGTTTACACATAGAATTTCACAAATTATAATTATTGTGGTTTTCCATGGAGAATAGGTAAAATAGCAATTATTATTTTTTGAATCGATATTAGTTTTGCAAAACATATATTTTCTTTTCTGTGCACTATTTATGACTTGACTGAAATTGCAATAATTTTACATTTTAGTGACAATTTTATCATGATATCGAAAAATTGCAAGTATTATAATAAATATTTACATAGAAAGAGAATTAAATTGAGAAAACTGTGAATGATGCAGAATTGAATAGTAGTTACATAGAAAAAATAATTATAATTGTTTTTACTATTCGCTGGAAAATAATAGTTGCCATTTGGATATCGATGGATAGCCATAATAATTATAATTTTAACAACAGAGATGTATTTTTTGTAATATTCTTTAATACTTAATATATTTTAATACCTATATACTTGCGTTGAATAGCTATGAAATGATTCTGACATATCTTTATCGATTTTTTATTTAATGATAACTAAACTTATTACTAACTTACTTCAATTTAGGATCTGATATATTTAACATATTGGTACTTTAATAATAGTCCTCTACAACATATATTTGTAAGATGAAAGTAAACTGGACATCCGCAAGGAACAAATGAGAATGACGTTATAATATATACTAATGTAAACAAACGAGAAACGCTCTCACAGCCATCCTATCGAGAGTGCGCGTGTGCTCCTGATACTCGAAAACATCTAAATAATATTTTCGAAGTGCCAAATGCGTATGTATAAATGTACCAGAATGGTTTTTAGCGAATATCTCGGGAACGGTTAGAGGTATCATAAAAATTTTTGCACCTGCAGATACATATTTTAAATGCGCATATTTCATTCATACACATCATGACCCTATTTTGAATATTTTCCGAGATATGGGCATTTAACTGTTTCAAACATGAAAATTTAAAACAGTTTTTGGGCTATATCTCGCGAACGGTGAGAGGTATTTTAAAAACTCTTATACTGGGTTAAAGATCTTTTGATTTAGAATATTTCATCTGGGAACATCAATGTCCTATGATGATTTGTTCAAAAGTTATAGGCGCTTAAAGATTTCACGAGTAAAAATGCCCAAAAAATGGACGAAAAATTAGTTAGTTTTTTTAATTTTTCACACACTTCCCGGGCACGTAGAAGCTTCAATTAGACGTCGTTCGAACTGTCTTGTGGGCTAGAATAACGTGAAAAAAACTGCATTTTAATATTCTCAACGGTTGCCGAATAAATAAGGAAAAACTGAATTTATAGCATGATGCTAGCATCACGTTTTGGATTCCGATTTTGGATGAAAATTTTTTGTTTCCGATTTTGATGATTTTCACAACGTTGATACCTTATAACATAAGGAAAATGCTATTAAAAAATTTCGTTCGCACTTCAAATAGTTTTCGAGAAAAACGCTTTTTTAATATGTAAAAAGGAGCGAATGGTTTTTAGCGAATATCTCGGGAACGGTTAGAGGTATCATAAAAATTTTTGCACCTGCAGATACATATTTTAAATGCGCATATTTCATTCATACACATCATGACCCTATTTTGAATATTTTCCGAGATATGGGCATTTAACTGTTTCAAACATGAAAATTTAAAACAGTTTTTGGGCTATATCTCGCGAACGGTGAGAGGTATTTTAAAAACTCTTATACTGGGTTAAAGATCTTTTGATTTAGAATATTTCATCTGGGAACATCAATGTCCTATGATGATTTGTTCAAAAGTTATAGGCGCTTAAAGATTTCACGAGTAAAAATGCCCAAAAAATGGACGAAAAATTAGTTAGTTTTTTTAATTTTTCACACACTTCCCGGGCACGTAGAAGCTTCAATTAGACGTCGTTCGAACTGTCTTGTGGGCTAGAATAACGTGAAAAAAACTGCATTTTAATATTCTCAACGGTTGCCGAATAAATAAGGAAAAACTGAATTTATAGCATGATGCTAGCATCACGTTTTGGATTCCGATTTTGGATGAAAATTTTTTGTTTCCGATTTTGATGATTTTCACAACGTTGATACCTTATAACATAAGGAAAATGCTATTAAAAAATTTCGTTCGCACTTCAAATAGTTTTCGAGAAAAACGCTTTTTTAATATGTAAAAAGGAGCGAATGGTTTTTAGCGAATATCTCGGGAACGGTTAGAGGTATCATAAAAATTTTTGCACCTGCAGATACATATTTTAAATGCGCATATTTCATTCATACACATCATGACCCTATTTTGAATATTTTCCGAGATATGGGCATTTAACTGTTTCAAACATGAAAATTTAAAACAGTTTTTGGGCTATATCTCGCGAACGGTGAGAGGTATTTTAAAAACTCTTATACTGGGTTAAAGATCTTTTGATTTAGAATATTTCATCTGGGAACATCAATGTCCTATGATGATTTGTTCAAAAGTTATAGGCGCTTAAAGATTTCACGAGTAAAAATGCCCAAAAAATGGACGAAAAATTAGTTAGTTTTTTTAATTTTTCACACACTTCCCGGGCACGTAGAAGCTTCAATTAGACGTCGTTCGAATGTCTTGTGGGCTAGAATAACGTGAAAAAAACTGCATTTTAATATTCTCAACGGTTGCCGAATAAATAAGGAAAAACTGAATTTATAGCATGATGCTAGCATCACGTTTTGGATTCCGATTTTGGATGAAAATTTTTTGTTTCCGATTTTGATGATTTTCACAACGTTGATACCTTATAACATAAGGAAAATGCTATTAAAAAATTTCGTTCGCACTTCAAATAGTTTTCGAGAAAAACGCTTTTTTAATATGTAAAAAGGAGCGAATGGTTTTTAGCGAATATCTCGGGAACGGTTAGAGGTATCATAAAAATTTTTGCACCTGCAGATACATATTTTAAATGCGCATATTTCATTCATACACATCATGACCCTATTTTGAATATTTTCCGAGATATGGGCATTTAACTGTTTCAAACATGAAAATTTAAAACAGTTTTTGGGCTATATCTCGCGAACGGTGAGAGGTATTTTAAAAACTCTTATACTGGGTTAAAGATCTTTTGATTTAGAATATTTCATCTGGGAACATCAATGTCCTATGATGATTTGTTCAAAAGTTATAGGCGCTTAAAGATTTCACGAGTAAAAATGCCCAAAAAATGGACGAAAAATTAGTTAGTTTTTTTAATTTTTCACACACTTCCCGGGCACGTAGAAGCTTCAATTAGACGTCGTTCGAACTGTCTTGTGGGCTAGAATAACGTGAAAAAAACTGCATTTTAATATTCTCAACGGTTGCCGAATAAATAAGGAAAAACTGAATTTATAGCATGATGCTAGCATCACGTTTTGGATTCCGATTTTGGATGAAAATTTTTTGTTTCCGATTTTGATGATTTTCACAACGTTGATACCTTATAACATAAGGAAAATGCTATTAAAAAATTTCGTTCGCACTTCAAATAGTTTTCGAGAAAAACGCTTTTTTAATATGTAAAAAGGAGCGAATGGTTTTTAGCGAATATCTCGGGAACGGTTAGAGGTATCATAAAAATTTTTGCACCTGCAGATACATATTTTAAATGCGCATATTTCATTCATACACATCATGACCCTATTTTGAATATTTTCCGAGATATGGGCATTTAACTGTTTCAAACATGAAAATTTAAAACAGTTTTTGGGCTATATCTCGCGAACGGTGAGAGGTATTTTAAAAACTCTTATACTGGGTTAAAGATCTTTTGATTTAGAATATTTCATCTGGGAACATCAATGTCCTATGATGATTTGTTCAAAAGTTATAGGCGCTTAAAGATTTCACGAGTAAAAATGCCCAAAAAATGGACGAAAAATTAGTTAGTTTTTTTAATTTTTCACACACTTCCCGGGCACGTAGAAGCTTCAATTAGACGTCGTTCGAATGTCTTGTGGGCTAGAATAACGTGAAAAAAACTGCATTTTAATATTCTCAACGGTTGCCGAATAAATAAGGAAAAACTGAATTTATAGCATGATGCTAGCATCACGTTTTGGATTCCGATTTTGGATGAAAATTTTTTGTTTCCGATTTTGATGATTTTCACAACGTTGATACCTTATAACATAAGGAAAATGCTATTAAAAAATTTCGTTCGCACTTCAAATAGTTTTCGAGAAAAACGCTTTTTTAATATGTAAAAAGGAGCGAATGGTTTTTAGCGAATATCTCGGGAACGGTTAGAGGTATCATAAAAATTTTTGCACCTGCAGATACATATTTTAAATGCGCATATTTCATTCATACACATCATGACCCTATTTTGAATATTTTCCGAGATATGGGCATTTAACTGTTTCAAACATGAAAATTTAAAACAGTTTTTGGGCTATATCTCGCGAACGGTGAGAGGTATTTTAAAAACTCTTATACTGGGTTAAAGATCTTTTGATTTAGAATATTTCATCTGGGAACATCAATGTCCTATGATGATTTGTTCAAAAGTTATAGGCGCTTAAAGATTTCACGAGTAAAAATGCCCAAAAAATGGACGAAAAATTAGTTAGTTTTTTTAATTTTTCACACACTTCCCGGGCACGTAGAAGCTTCAATTAGACGTCGTTCGAACTGTCTTGTGGGCTAGAATAACGTGAAAAAAACTGCATTTTAATATTCTCAACGGTTGCCGAATAAATAAGGAAAAACTGAATTTATAGCATGATGCTAGCATCACGTTTTGGATTCCGATTTTGGATGAAAATTTTTTGTTTCCGATTTTGATGATTTTCACAACGTTGATACCTTATAACATAAGGAAAATGCTATTAAAAAATTTCGTTCGCACTTCAAATAGTTTTCGAGAAAAACGCTTTTTTAATATGTAAAAGGAGCGAATGGTTTTTAGCGAATATCTCGGGAACGGTTAGAGGTATCATAAAAATTTTTGCACCTGCAGATACATATTTTAAATGCGCATATTTCATTCATACACATCATGACCCTATTTTGAATATTTTCCGAGATATGGGCATTTAACTGTTTCAAACATGAAAATTTAAAACAGTTTTTGGGCTATATCTCGCGAACGGTGAGAGGTATTTTAAAAACTCTTATACTGGGTTAAAGATCTTTTGATTTAGAATATTTCATCTGGGAACATCAATGTCCTATGATGATTTGTTCAAAAGTTATAGGCGCTTAAAGATTTCACGAGTAAAAATGCCCAAAAAATGGACGAAAAATTAGTTAGTTTTTTTAATTTTTCACACACTTCCCGGGCACGTAGAAGCTTCAATTAGACGTCGTTCGAACTGTCTTGTGGGCTAGAATAACGTGAAAAAAACTGCATTTTAATATTCTCAACGGTTGCCGAATAAATAAGGAAAAACTGAATTTATAGCATGATGCTAGCATCACGTTTTGGATTCCGATTTTGGATGAAAATTTTTTGTTTCCGATTTTGATGATTTTCACAACGTTGATACCTTATAACATAAGGAAAATGCTATTAAAAAATTTCGTTCGCACTTCAAATAGTTTTCGAGAAAAACGCTTTTTTAATATGTAAAAAGGAGCGAATGGTTTTTAGCGAATATCTCGGGAACGGTTAGAGGTATCATAAAAATTTTTGCACCTGCAGATACATATTTTAAATGCGCATATTTCATTCATACACATCATGACCCTATTTTGAATATTTTCCGAGATATGGGCATTTAACTGTTTCAAACATGAAAATTTAAAACAGTTTTTGGGCTATATCTCGCGAACGGTGAGAGGTATTTTAAAAACTCTTATACTGGGTTAAAGATCTTTTGATTTAGAATATTTCATCTGGGAACATCAATGTCCTATGATGATTTGTTCAAAAGTTATAGGCGCTTAAAGATTTCACGAGTAAAAATGCCCAAAAAATGGACGAAAAATTAGTTAGTTTTTTTAATTTTTCACACACTTCCCGGGCACGTAGAAGCTTCAATTAGACGTCGTTCGAACTGTCTTGTGGGCTAGAATAACGTGAAAAAAACTGCATTTTAATATTCTCAACGGTTGCCGAATAAATAAGGAAAAACTGAATTTATAGCATGATGCTAGCATCACGTTTTGGATTCCGATTTTGGATGAAAATTTTTTGTTTCCGATTTTGATGATTTTCACAACGTTGATACCTTATAACATAAGGAAAATGCTATTAAAAAATTTCGTTCGCACTTCAAATAGTTTTCGAGAAAAACGCTTTTTTAATATGTAAAAGGAGCGAATGGTTTTTAGCGAATATCTCGGGAACGGTTAGAGGTATCATAAAAATTTTTGCACCTGCAGATACATATTTTAAATGCGCATATTTCATTCATACACATCATGACCCTATTTTGAATATTTTCCGAGATATGGGCATTTAACTGTTTCAAACATGAAAATTTAAAACAGTTTTTGGGCTATATCTCGCGAACGGTGAGAGGTATTTTAAAAACTCTTATACTGGGTTAAAGATCTTTTGATTTAGAATATTTCATCTGGGAACATCAATGTCCTATGATGATTTGTTCAAAAGTTATAGGCGCTTAAAGATTTCACGAGTAAAAATGCCCAAAAAATGGACGAAAAATTAGTTAGTTTTTTTAATTTTTCACACACTTCCCGGGCACGTAGAAGCTTCAATTAGACGTCGTTCGAACTGTCTTGTGGGCTAGAATAACGTGAAAAAAACTGCATTTTAATATTCTCAACGGTTGCCGAATAAATAAGGAAAAACTGAATTTATAGCATGATGCTAGCATCACGTTTTGGATTCCGATTTTGGATGAAAATTTTTTGTTTCCGATTTTGATGATTTTCACAACGTTGATACCTTATAACATAAGGAAAATGCTATTAAAAAATTTCGTTCGCACTTCAAATAGTTTTCGAGAAAAACGCTTTTTTAATATGTAAAAAGGAGCGAATGGTTTTTAGCGAATATCTCGGGAACGGTTAGAGGTATCATAAAAATTTTTGCACCTGCAGATACATATTTTAAATGCGCATATTTCATTCATACACATCATGACCCTATTTTGAATATTTTCCGAGATATGGGCATTTAACTGTTTCAAACATGAAAATTTAAAACAGTTTTTGGGCTATATCTCGCGAACGGTGAGAGGTATTTTAAAAACTCTTATACTGGGTTAAAGATCTTTTGATTTAGAATATTTCATCTGGGAACATCAATGTCCTATGATGATTTGTTCAAAAGTTATAGGCGCTTAAAGATTTCACGAGTAAAAATGCCCAAAAAATGGACGAAAAATTAGTTAGTTTTTTTAATTTTTCACACACTTCCCGGGCACGTAGAAGCTTCAATTAGACGTCGTTCGAACTGTCTTGTGGGCTAGAATAACGTGAAAAAAACTGCATTTTAATATTCTCAACGGTTGCCGAATAAATAAGGAAAAACTGAATTTATAGCATGATGCTAGCATCACGTTTTGGATTCCGATTTTGGATGAAAATTTTTTGTTTCCGATTTTGATGATTTTCACAACGTTGATACCTTATAACATAAGGAAAATGCTATTAAAAAATTTCGTTCGCACTTCAAATAGTTTTCGAGAAAAACGCTTTTTTAATATGTAAAAGGAGCGAATGGTTTTTAGCGAATATCTCGGGAACGGTTAGAGGTATCATAAAAATTTTTGCACCTGCAGATACATATTTTAAATGCGCATATTTCATTCATACACATCATGACCCTATTTTGAATATTTTCCGAGATATGGGCATTTAACTGTTTCAAACATGAAAATTTAAAACAGTTTTTGGGCTATATCTCGCGAACGGTGAGAGGTATTTTAAAAACTCTTATACTGGGTTAAAGATCTTTTGATTTAGAATATTTCATCTGGGAACATCAATGTCCTATGATGATTTGTTCAAAAGTTATAGGCGCTTAAAGATTTCACGAGTAAAAATGCCCAAAAAATGGACGAAAAATTAGTTAGTTTTTTTAATTTTTCACACACTTCCCGGGCACGTAGAAGCTTCAATTAGACGTCGTTCGAACTGTCTTGTGGGCTAGAATAACGTGAAAAAAACTGCATTTTAATATTCTCAACGGTTGCCGAATAAATAAGGAAAAACTGAATTTATAGCATGATGCTAGCATCACGTTTTGGATTCCGATTTTGGATGAAAATTTTTTGTTTCCGATTTTGATGATTTTCACAACGTTGATACCTTATAACATAAGGAAAATGCTATTAAAAAATTTCGTTCGCACTTCAAATAGTTTTCGAGAAAAACGCTTTTTTAATATGTAAAAAGGAGCGAATGGTTTTTAGCGAATATCTCGGGAACGGTTAGAGGTATCATAAAAATTTTTGCACCTGCAGATACATATTTTAAATGCGCATATTTCATTCATACACATCATGACCCTATTTTGAATATTTTCCGAGATATGGGCATTTAACTGTTTCAAACATGAAAATTTAAAACAGTTTTTGGGCTATATCTCGCGAACGGTGAGAGGTATTTTAAAAACTCTTATACTGGGTTAAAGATCTTTTGATTTAGAATATTTCATCTGGGAACATCAATGTCCTATGATGATTTGTTCAAAAGTTATAGGCGCTTAAAGATTTCACGAGTAAAAATGCCCAAAAAATGGACGAAAAATTAGTTAGTTTTTTTAATTTTTCACACACTTCCCGGGCACGTAGAAGCTTCAATTAGACGTCGTTCGAACTGTCTTGTGGGCTAGAATAACGTGAAAAAAACTGCATTTTAATATTCTCAACGGTTGCCGAATAAATAAGGAAAAACTGAATTTATAGCATGATGCTAGCATCACGTTTTGGATTCCGATTTTGGATGAAAATTTTTTGTTTCCGATTTTGATGATTTTCACAACGTTGATACCTTATAACATAAGGAAAATGCTATTAAAAAATTTCGTTCGCACTTCAAATAGTTTTCGAGAAAAACGCTTTTTTAATATGTAAAAGGAGCGAATGGTTTTTAGCGAATATCTCGGGAACGGTTAGAGGTATCATAAAAATTTTTGCACCTGCAGATACATATTTTAAATGCGCATATTTCATTCATACACATCATGACCCTATTTTGAATATTTTCCGAGATATGGGCATTTAACTGTTTCAAACATGAAAATTTAAAACAGTTTTTGGGCTATATCTCGCGAACGGTGAGAGGTATTTTAAAAACTCTTATACTGGGTTAAAGATCTTTTGATTTAGAATATTTCATCTGGGAACATCAATGTCCTATGATGATTTGTTCAAAAGTTATAGGCGCTTAAAGATTTCACGAGTAAAAATGCCCAAAAAATGGACGAAAAATTAGTTAGTTTTTTTAATTTTTCACACACTTCCCGGGCACGTAGAAGCTTCAATTAGACGTCGTTCGAACTGTCTTGTGGGCTAGAATAACGTGAAAAAAACTGCATTTTAATATTCTCAACGGTTGCCGAATAAATAAGGAAAAACTGAATTTATAGCATGATGCTAGCATCACGTTTTGGATTCCGATTTTGGATGAAAATTTTTTGTTTCCGATTTTGATGATTTTCACAACGTTGATACCTTATAACATAAGGAAAATGCTATTAAAAAATTTCGTTCGCACTTCAAATAGTTTTCGAGAAAAACGCTTTTTTAATATGTAAAAGGAGCGAATGGTTTTTAGCGAATATCTCGGGAACGGTTAGAGGTATCATAAAAATTTTTGCACCTGCAGATACATATTTTAAATGCGCATATTTCATTCATACACATCATGACCCTATTTTGAATATTTTCCGAGATATGGGCATTTAACTGTTTCAAACATGAAAATTTAAAACAGTTTTTGGGCTATATCTCGCGAACGGTGAGAGGTATTTTAAAAACTCTTATACTGGGTTAAAGATCTTTTGATTTAGAATATTTCATCTGGGAACATCAATGTCCTATGATGATTTGTTCAAAAGTTATAGGCGCTTAAAGATTTCACGAGTAAAAATGCCCAAAAAATGGACGAAAAATTAGTTAGTTTTTTTAATTTTTCACACACTTCCCGGGCACGTAGAAGCTTCAATTAGACGTCGTTCGAATTGTCTTGTGGGCTAGAATAACGTGAAAAAAACTGCATTTTAATATTCTCAACGGTTGCCGAATAAATAAGGAAAAACTGAATTTATAGCATGATGCTAGCATCACGTTTTGGATTCCGATTTTGGATGAAAATTTTTTGTTTCCGATTTTGATGATTTTCACAACGTTGATACCTTATAACATAAGGAAAATGCTATTAAAAAATTTCGTTCGCACTTCAAATAGTTTTCGAGAAAAACGCTTTTTTAATATGTGAAAAGGAGCGAATGGTTTTTAGCGAATATCTCGGGAACGGTTAGAGGTATCATAAAAATTTTTGCACCTGCAGATACATATTTTAAATGCGCATATTTCATTCATACACATCATGACCCTATTTTGAATATTTTCCGAGATATGGGCATTTAACTGTTTCAAACATGAAAATTTAAAACAGTTTTTGGGCTATATCTCGCGAACGGTGAGAGGTATTTTAAAAACTCTTATACTGGGTTAAAGATCTTTTGATTTAGAATATTTCATCTGGGAACATCAATGTCCTATGATGATTTGTTCAAAAGTTATAGGCGCTTAAAGATTTCACGAGTAAAAATGCCCAAAAAATGGACGAAAAATTAGTTAGTTTTTTTAATTTTTCACACACTTCCCGGGCACGTAGAAGCTTCAATTAGACGTCGTTCGAATGTCTTGTGGGCTAGAATAACGTGAAAAAAACTGCATTTTAATATTCTCAACGGTTGCCGAATAAATAAGGAAAAACTGAATTTATAGCATGATGCTAGCATCACGTTTTGGATTCCGATTTTGGATGAAAATTTTTTGTTTCCGATTTTGATGATTTTCACAACGTTGATACCTTATAACATAAGGAAAATGCTATTAAAAAATTTCGTTCGCACTTCAAATAGTTTTCGAGAAAAACGCTTTTTTAATATGTAAAAGGAGCGAATGGTTTTTAGCGAATATCTCGGGAACGGTTAGAGGTATCATAAAAATTTTTGCACCTGCAGATACATATTTTAAATGCGCATATTTCATTCATACACATCATGACCCTATTTTGAATATTTTCCGAGATATGGGCATTTAACTGTTTCAAACATGAAAATTTAAAACAGTTTTTGGGCTATATCTCGCGAACGGTGAGAGGTATTTTAAAAACTCTTATACTGGGTTAAAGATCTTTTGATTTAGAATATTTCATCTGGGAACATCAATGTCCTATGATGATTTGTTCAAAAGTTATAGGCGCTTAAAGATTTCACGAGTAAAAATGCCCAAAAAATGGACGAAAAATTAGTTAGTTTTTTTAATTTTTCACACACTTCCCGGGCACGTAGAAGCTTCAATTAGACGTCGTTCGAACTGTCTTGTGGGCTAGAATAACGTGAAAAAAACTGCATTTTAATATTCTCAACGGTTGCCGAATAAATAAGGAAAAACTGAATTTATAGCATGATGCTAGCATCACGTTTTGGATTCCGATTTTGGATGAAAATTTTTTGTTTCCGATTTTGATGATTTTCACAACGTTGATACCTTATAACATAAGGAAAATGCTATTAAAAAATTTCGTTCGCACTTCAAATAGTTTTCGAGAAAAACGCTTTTTTAATATGTAAAAAGGAGCGAATGGTTTTTAGCGAATATCTCGGGAACGGTTAGAGGTATCATAAAAATTTTTGCACCTGCAGATACATATTTTAAATGCGCATATTTCATTCATACACATCATGACCCTATTTTGAATATTTTCCGAGATATGGGCATTTAACTGTTTCAAACATGAAAATTTAAAACAGTTTTTGGGCTATATCTCGCGAACGGTGAGAGGTATTTTAAAAACTCTTATACTGGGTTAAAGATCTTTTGATTTAGAATATTTCATCTGGGAACATCAATGTCCTATGATGATTTGTTCAAAAGTTATAGGCGCTTAAAGATTTCACGAGTAAAAATGCCCAAAAAATGGACGAAAAATTAGTTAGTTTTTTTAATTTTTCACACACTTCCCGGGCACGTAGAAGCTTCAATTAGACGTCGTTCGAACTGTCTTGTGGGCTAGAATAACGTGAAAAAAACTGCATTTTAATATTCTCAACGGTTGCCGAATAAATAAGGAAAAACTGAATTTATAGCATGATGCTAGCATCACGTTTTGGATTCCGATTTTGGATGAAAATTTTTTGTTTCCGATTTTGATGATTTTCACAACGTTGATACCTTATAACATAAGGAAAATGCTATTAAAAAATTTCGTTCGCACTTCAAATAGTTTTCGAGAAAAACGCTTTTTTAATATGTAAAAGGAGCGAATGGTTTTTAGCGAATATCTCGGGAACGGTTAGAGGTATCATAAAAATTTTTGCACCTGCAGATACATATTTTAAATGCGCATATTTCATTCATACACATCATGACCCTATTTTGAATATTTTCCGAGATATGGGCATTTAACTGTTTCAAACATGAAAATTTAAAACAGTTTTTGGGCTATATCTCGCGAACGGTGAGAGGTATTTTAAAAACTCTTATACTGGGTTAAAGATCTTTTGATTTAGAATATTTCATCTGGGAACATCAATGTCCTATGATGATTTGTTCAAAAGTTATAGGCGCTTAAAGATTTCACGAGTAAAAATGCCCAAAAAATGGACGAAAAATTAGTTAGTTTTTTTAATTTTTCACACACTTCCCGGGCACGTAGAAGCTTCAATTAGACGTCGTTCGAATTGTCTTGTGGGCTAGAATAACGTGAAAAAAACTGCATTTTAATATTCTCAACGGTTGCCGAATAAATAAGGAAAAACTGAATTTATAGCATGATGCTAGCATCACGTTTTGGATTCCGATTTTGGATGAAAATTTTTTGTTTCCGATTTTGATGATTTTCACAACGTTGATACCTTATAACATAAGGAAAATGCTATTAAAAAATTTCGTTCGCACTTCAAATAGTTTTCGAGAAAAACGCTTTTTTAATATGTAAAAGGAGCGAATGGTTTTTAGCGAATATCTCGGGAACGGTTAGAGGTATCATAAAAATTTTTGCACCTGCAGATACATATTTTAAATGCGCATATTTCATTCATACACATCATGACCCTATTTTGAATATTTTCCGAGATATGGGCATTTAACTGTTTCAAACATGAAAATTTAAAACAGTTTTTGGGCTATATCTCGCGAACGGTGAGAGGTATTTTAAAAACTCTTATACTGGGTTAAAGATCTTTTGATTTAGAATATTTCATCTGGGAACATCAATGTCCTATGATGATTTGTTCAAAAGTTATAGGCGCTTAAAGATTTCACGAGTAAAAATGCCCAAAAAATGGACGAAAAATTAGTTAGTTTTTTTAATTTTTCACACACTTCCCGGGCACGTAGAAGCTTCAATTAGACGTCGTTCGAATTGTCTTGTGGGCTAGAATAACGTGAAAAAAACTGCATTTTAATATTCTCAACGGTTGCCGAATAAATAAGGAAAAACTGAATTTATAGCATGATGCTAGCATCACGTTTTGGATTCCGATTTTGGATGAAAATTTTTTGTTTCCGATTTTGATGATTTTCACAACGTTGATACCTTATAACATAAGGAAAATGCTATTAAAAAATTTCGTTCGCACTTCAAATAGTTTTCGAGAAAAACGCTTTTTTAATATGTAAAAGGAGCGAATGGTTTTTAGCGAATATCTCGGGAACGGTTAGAGGTATCATAAAAATTTTTGCACCTGCAGATACATATTTTAAATGCGCATATTTCATTCATACACATCATGACCCTATTTTGAATATTTTCCGAGATATGGGCATTTAACTGTTTCAAACATGAAAATTTAAAACAGTTTTTGGGCTATATCTCGCGAACGGTGAGAGGTATTTTAAAAACTCTTATACTGGGTTAAAGATCTTTTGATTTAGAATATTTCATCTGGGAACATCAATGTCCTATGATGATTTGTTCAAAAGTTATAGGCGCTTAAAGATTTCACGAGTAAAAATGCCCAAAAAATGGACGAAAAATTAGTTAGTTTTTTTAATTTTTCACACACTTCCCGGGCACGTAGAAGCTTCAATTAGACGTCGTTCGAATTGTCTTGTGGGCTAGAATAACGTGAAAAAAACTGCATTTTAATATTCTCAACGGTTGCCGAATAAATAAGGAAAAACTGAATTTATAGCATGATGCTAGCATCACGTTTTGGATTCCGATTTTGGATGAAAATTTTTTGTTTCCGATTTTGATGATTTTCACAACGTTGATACCTTATAACATAAGGAAAATGCTATTAAAAAATTTCGTTCGCACTTCAAATAGTTTTCGAGAAAAACGCTTTTTTAATATGTGAAAAGGAGCGAATGGTTTTTAGCGAATATCTCGGGAACGGTTAGAGGTATCATAAAAATTTTTGCACCTGCAGATACATATTTTAAATGCGCATATTTCATTCATACACATCATGACCCTATTTTGAATATTTTCCGAGATATGGGCATTTAACTGTTTCAAACATGAAAATTTAAAACAGTTTTTGGGCTATATCTCGCGAACGGTGAGAGGTATTTTAAAAACTCTTATACTGGGTTAAAGATCTTTTGATTTAGAATATTTCATCTGGGAACATCAATGTCCTATGATGATTTGTTCAAAAGTTATAGGCGCTTAAAGATTTCACGAGTAAAAATGCCCAAAAAATGGACGAAAAATTAGTTAGTTTTTTTAATTTTTCACACACTTCCCGGGCACGTAGAAGCTTCAATTAGACGTCGTTCGAATGTCTTGTGGGCTAGAATAACGTGAAAAAAACTGCATTTTAATATTCTCAACGGTTGCCGAATAAATAAGGAAAAACTGAATTTATAGCATGATGCTAGCATCACGTTTTGGATTCCGATTTTGGATGAAAATTTTTTGTTTCCGATTTTGATGATTTTCACAACGTTGATACCTTATAACATAAGGAAAATGCTATTAAAAAATTTCGTTCGCACTTCAAATAGTTTTCGAGAAAAACGCTTTTTTAATATGTAAAAGGAGCGAATGGTTTTTAGCGAATATCTCGGGAACGGTTAGAGGTATCATAAAAATTTTTGCACCTGCAGATACATATTTTAAATGCGCATATTTCATTCATACACATCATGACCCTATTTTGAATATTTTCCGAGATATGGGCATTTAACTGTTTCAAACATGAAAATTTAAAACAGTTTTTGGGCTATATCTCGCGAACGGTGAGAGGTATTTTAAAAACTCTTATACTGGGTTAAAGATCTTTTGATTTAGAATATTTCATCTGGGAACATCAATGTCCTATGATGATTTGTTCAAAAGTTATAGGCGCTTAAAGATTTCACGAGTAAAAATGCCCAAAAAATGGACGAAAAATTAGTTAGTTTTTTTAATTTTTCACACACTTCCCGGGCACGTAGAAGCTTCAATTAGACGTCGTTCGAATGTCTTGTGGGCTAGAATAACGTGAAAAAAACTGCATTTTAATATTCTCAACGGTTGCCGAATAAATAAGGAAAAACTGAATTTATAGCATGATGCTAGCATCACGTTTTGGATTCCGATTTTGGATGAAAATTTTTTGTTTCCGATTTTGATGATTTTCACAACGTTGATACCTTATAACATAAGGAAAATGCTATTAAAAAATTTCGTTCGCACTTCAAATAGTTTTCGAGAAAAACGCTTTTTTAATATGTGAAAAGGAGCGAATGGTTTTTAGCGAATATCTCGGGAACGGTTAGAGGTATCATAAAAATTTTTGCACCTGCAGATACATATTTTAAATGCGCATATTTCATTCATACACATCATGACCCTATTTTGAATATTTTCCGAGATATGGGCATTTAACTGTTTCAAACATGAAAATTTAAAACAGTTTTTGGGCTATATCTCGCGAACGGTGAGAGGTATTTTAAAAACTCTTATACTGGGTTAAAGATCTTTTGATTTAGAATATTTCATCTGGGAACATCAATGTCCTATGATGATTTGTTCAAAAGTTATAGGCGCTTAAAGATTTCACGAGTAAAAATGCCCAAAAAATGGACGAAAAATTAGTTAGTTTTTTTAATTTTTCACACACTTCCCGGGCACGTAGAAGCTTCAATTAGACGTCGTTCGAACTGTCTTGTGGGCTAGAATAACGTGAAAAAAACTGCATTTTAATATTCTCAACGGTTGCCGAATAAATAAGGAAAAACTGAATTTATAGCATGATGCTAGCATCACGTTTTGGATTCCGATTTTGGATGAAAATTTTTTGTTTCCGATTTTGATGATTTTCACAACGTTGATACCTTATAACATAAGGAAAATGCTATTAAAAAATTTCGTTCGCACTTCAAATAGTTTTCGAGAAAAACGCTTTTTTAATATGTGAAAAGGAGCGAATGGTTTTTAGCGAATATCTCGGGAACGGTTAGAGGTATCATAAAAATTTTTGCACCTGCAGATACATATTTTAAATGCGCATATTTCATTCATACACATCATGACCCTATTTTGAATATTTTCCGAGATATGGGCATTTAACTGTTTCAAACATGAAAATTTAAAACAGTTTTTGGGCTATATCTCGCGAACGGTGAGAGGTATTTTAAAAACTCTTATACTGGGTTAAAGATCTTTTGATTTAGAATATTTCATCTGGGAACATCAATGTCCTATGATGATTTGTTCAAAAGTTATAGGCGCTTAAAGATTTCACGAGTAAAAATGCCCAAAAAATGGACGAAAAATTAGTTAGTTTTTTTAATTTTTCACACACTTCCCGGGCACGTAGAAGCTTCAATTAGACGTCGTTCGAACTGTCTTGTGGGCTAGAATAACGTGAAAAAAACTGCATTTTAATATTCTCAACGGTTGCCGAATAAATAAGGAAAAACTGAATTTATAGCATGATGCTAGCATCACGTTTTGGATTCCGATTTTGGATGAAAATTTTTTGTTTCCGATTTTGATGATTTTCACAACGTTGATACCTTATAACATAAGGAAAATGCTATTAAAAAATTTCGTTCGCACTTCAAATAGTTTTCGAGAAAAACGCTTTTTTAATATGTAAAAGGAGCGAATGGTTTTTAGCGAATATCTCGGGAACGGTTAGAGGTATCATAAAAATTTTTGCACCTGCAGATACATATTTTAAATGCGCATATTTCATTCATACACATCATGACCCTATTTTGAATATTTTCCGAGATATGGGCATTTAACTGTTTCAAACATGAAAATTTAAAACAGTTTTTGGGCTATATCTCGCGAACGGTGAGAGGTATTTTAAAAACTCTTATACTGGGTTAAAGATCTTTTGATTTAGAATATTTCATCTGGGAACATCAATGTCCTATGATGATTTGTTCAAAAGTTATAGGCGCTTAAAGATTTCACGAGTAAAAATGCCCAAAAAATGGACGAAAAATTAGTTAGTTTTTTTAATTTTTCACACACTTCCCGGGCACGTAGAAGCTTCAATTAGACGTCGTTCGAATTGTCTTGTGGGCTAGAATAACGTGAAAAAAACTGCATTTTAATATTCTCAACGGTTGCCGAATAAATAAGGAAAAACTGAATTTATAGCATGATGCTAGCATCACGTTTTGGATTCCGATTTTGGATGAAAATTTTTTGTTTCCGATTTTGATGATTTTCACAACGTTGATACCTTATAACATAAGGAAAATGCTATTAAAAAATTTCGTTCGCACTTCAAATAGTTTTCGAGAAAAACGCTTTTTTAATATGTGAAAAGGAGCGAATGGTTTTTAGCGAATATCTCGGGAACGGTTAGAGGTATCATAAAAATTTTTGCACCTGCAGATACATATTTTAAATGCGCATATTTCATTCATACACATCATGACCCTATTTTGAATATTTTCCGAGATATGGGCATTTAACTGTTTCAAACATGAAAATTTAAAACAGTTTTTGGGCTATATCTCGCGAACGGTGAGAGGTATTTTAAAAACTCTTATACTGGGTTAAAGATCTTTTGATTTAGAATATTTCATCTGGGAACATCAATGTCCTATGATGATTTGTTCAAAAGTTATAGGCGCTTAAAGATTTCACGAGTAAAAATGCCCAAAAAATGGACGAAAAATTAGTTAGTTTTTTTAATTTTTCACACACTTCCCGGGCACGTAGAAGCTTCAATTAGACGTCGTTCGAATTGTCTTGTGGGCTAGAATAACGTGAAAAAAACTGCATTTTAATATTCTCAACGGTTGCCGAATAAATAAGGAAAAACTGAATTTATAGCATGATGCTAGCATCACGTTTTGGATTCCGATTTTGGATGAAAATTTTTTGTTTCCGATTTTGATGATTTTCACAACGTTGATACCTTATAACATAAGGAAAATGCTATTAAAAAATTTCGTTCGCACTTCAAATAGTTTTCGAGAAAAACGCTTTTTTAATATGTGAAAAAGGAGCGAATGGTTTTTAGCGAATATCTCGGGAACGGTTAGAGGTATCATAAAAATTTTTGCACCTGCAGATACATATTTTAAATGCGCATATTTCATTCATACACATCATGACCCTATTTTGAATATTTTCCGAG
The DNA here is from genome assembly GCF_003426905.1 of Ctenocephalides felis. Lineage (NCBI taxonomy): Eukaryota > Metazoa > Arthropoda > Insecta > Siphonaptera > Pulicidae > Ctenocephalides > Ctenocephalides felis. The sequence goes on from NW_020538706.1 coordinate 21,237, forward strand.
ATATGGGCATTTAACTGTTTCAAACATGAAAATTTAAAACAGTTTTTGGGCTATATCTCGCGAACGGTGAGAGGTATTTTAAAAACTCTTATACTGGGTTAAAGATCTTTTGATTTAGAATATTTCATCTGGGAACATCAATGTCCTATGATGATTTGTTCAAAAGTTATAGGCGCTTAAAGATTTCACGAGTAAAAATGCCCAAAAAATGGACGAAAAATTAGTTAGTTTTTTTAATTTTTCACACACTTCCCGGCACGTAGAAGCTTCAATTAGACGTCGTTCGAATTGTCTTGTGGGCTCGAATAACGTGAAAAAAACTGCATTTTAATATTCTCAACGGTTGCCGAATAATAAGGAAAAACTGAATTTATAGCATGATGCTAGCATCACGTTTTGGATTCCGATTTTGGATGAAAAGTT
>NW_020538707.1:0-10657 GCF_003426905.1 Ctenocephalides felis
AAAAATTTCATCACTATTTTGTATTGAATTAACTAGTTACGGTTAGGTTAATTAACTCCCGAAGGAGAAGTTTATGTTTTCATAAAAAAATCCGAATTGCTAATTTTATGTTTTCTCGACATTTCAAAGCCATTCTGAATCGAATGAGACCAAATTTGGAAAAAGTATGTGTGGTGTGCGTGAACAGATTTTTTGCCGTAAATCGAAGTTTTCTCCCAAACGGCTGCAAAAATTTAAAGCCACTCGATGTATCTCAATGAGGACTATTGTTTGTCAGTTTTGTGCGACGATCACCCAAGCCGTTTCTTTATAAATCGCAGAAAAGTGAAAAATTTTTTGTCTACGTTTTAGCCCGCAATTCTGAATCGATTTTTAAAATTCAAAAACCGTTCGAAAGATATGGTTGGGAATCGTGCTGATTAGTTTTTGGTAAAGATCGGCCGGGCCGTTTTCTTGTAATAAAGTTAAAAAAAAAAATTCGACGATTTTCATGATTTTTTTTTGACGGTAGATACTATAGTCTTGTAGATAATACTAAAATATTACGACAATTGGTTTAACTTTGAAAATTCGTCAAAGTTTGCAAAAATTGGTATCGTTTTTTTGGCATTTGTCAAAATTAGAACTTTCATCGACGTTTCAACGCCTGAACTGATTTCAGATATTTAAAAAGCATTTGATGTATCTCGATAAGGACTATCGTTTATCAGTTTTGTGCGACGATCGGCCGAGCCGTTTCTTTGTAATTTGAAAAAAAGTATTAAACTTTTTGTCCACATTGAAGCTCATACTACCGAACCGATTTTAAAAAATCAAAAACTGTTCGAAAGATATTAGTTGGGAATGGTACTGGTTAATTTTAGGTGAAAATCTACCGAGCCGTTTTCTTGTAATTAACTGTTGAAAAAAAATTTAAGCCGATTTTCATGGATTTTTCTTAGCGATATATATCATGGTCTTATAGAACTTACTGTAATGTTACGACCTTACGACAAGTAGTTTAATTTTAAAAAATTCATCAAAGTTGTGACATTCGGTAAAAATAAAATTATATGATTTAGTTGATATAACGATAGTGTACTTGGTCTTGAACATAATAAACCATTAAAGTCCTACGAAACTGGTTCAATTATAATTATTGATTAATTGAAATTATTGATTTTTGAAAATTTGCTTTTAGAAAATACTCCGAGTTAACGTGTTCGTTCGTTTGTTTGCAATGGCGGGTAATAAACCCACTCGGAATACTTAAAATCACTCATAAATTAATTTATTTTTTATTGATTAGGTCGATTATTTACACATATCGGAAAGTTCATGTAACTTGCCTCAAGGCTAAATACCAAACCAACTAGTTTCTAAATTGGTCATAGAATGAATAACATGTAGAACAAAATATCTACCTATAAATAACAAAATACAATCAACAAAATTATTATAAATATTTCCTATTGAATCAAATAATTACGGTTAGGATAGGTTTTTTTAAGTTAGATTGCATAGATTTTCTATATAGTAATACCTAACTGTCCACGATAAAATAAAAAACTTTAATATTTTCGCAATAAAAAAACTATTATTTTTGGCGTCGGCGTTATTCGACCGTTTCATTTTATTTGAGTGGTACTTTTTTATATTCCAGCTTAACGAGTATTCATATTGCCACAGTTCTTTCTTTAATATCAAGAAAATTGCTGCAGAAAATAAGTATCTCGAAAGCTGACCCAAATCGTTGAATAGACCTCATAACTAAATACTTAAGTTTTTTATGCTTATGTACTTTTATTGTTGCTTTCTAGAACTAGGAATAAAACGTGGTATGTAATGAGGTTCTGGATGTAAAGTAATATTAATAATATTTATAATAAAATTTGTAATATCATGTATTTAATATAATAAAATTGCAAATATTTCCTCTTAGTTCATATCCATCAATATTTTTTTCAATATTGAGAATAATAAATATAACAATTTTTTTCATTATTAGGTGTAATAAATAGTTGAAATGATTTTAGACAAATTGCAATGGTTACTAAAAGATGAAAATTTTACTAAAAAGCTGATTCTTAGACAATATATTATTTTTTTGTTAGCTTAAACCTGGTTGGGGTAAAAATAATCAACTGAACTTTGACTCAGGCTAAGGTGTGAACCATAGCAAATTAATAAGTATGTAGTTTAAGTTGAAAAAACAATTTTACGAGATATGAATTAAATAAATAGTTATTCCAACTCTGATGATGAATATTTGAACGAAATACCAGATCAAGGTTATACACAGTGTTATCTCTGTACAAAATGTACCCATGGAATTTATATTTTGCAGGTATCTATTATTTCATAAATTTCCTTAAAATTCAAAATAAGGCATTAGATCTGTTTGCCACCTGGCCGTCCAATTTTACACCACCTATAGGGTTAAAATGGCCATGTGACAAATTTTTGAAAAACATCAAAACAACACATTTATAATCAAAAATTAGCTGACAGTTTTACTGAGCATAGTCAGATAGTTGTTTGATATGGTTGGTTTGGTTTTCACAATATAATTACTCAAAGTCAAATAAGACCTTCGTGCCCTGCCCTACCCTATAAAGTATAGGTTGAGTCGCGTTCTATAAAAAAACTAGTTGGTATTGGTATTTTGCCTTGAGGAAAGTTGCATGAACTTCCCGATATGTTTAAATAATCGACTTAATCATTAAAAAATAAATTAATTTATGAGTGATTAAAAGTATTCCGAGTGGATTTATTACAACTCGGAATATTTTCTAAAAGCAAATTTTCAAAAATCAATACTTTTTATAATTGAACCAATTTCCATAGAACTTTAATGGTTTAGTATGTTCATTAAGACCAAATACTCTGTTGTTATATCAAGTAAATCGTCTAATTTTAATTTTAACAAACGTCAAAGAAACTACTCATTTTCTCAAACAATGATGAATTTTTAAAATTAAATTACTTGTCGTAAGGCTTAATTATAATTTTAACAACAGAGATGTATTTTTTGTAATATACTTTTAATACTTAATATATTTTTAATACTTATATACTTGCGTTGAATAGCTATGAAATGATTTTGACATATATCTTTATCGATTTTTTATTTAATGATAACTAAACTTATTACTAACTTACTTCAATTTAGGATCTGATATACTTAACATATTGCTACTTTAATAATAGTTCTCTATAACATATTAGACCAAGAGCCCGTGGGCGGATGACAGTATGTATTTTACGACACCTGAGATTTTGTGCATCGATTCCTCTATAACTATCATACATGAGATGGGGACTGACTAAGCCCAAACTGGCGGACACAGCTACTGCGCAGCTGGTAAAGGTACCTTTTTTTCGACCATATCCGAACCATTTTACGACGGTTGCCGTTTCGAAAATTTGAAAATATAATATTATTACTATCGTAAAATAACAATGGCAGACGATTATCGCGCGGTCAACATGGTGGCAGACGATTTTGAAAATGCAGAAAAAAATTTTTTTTGAATGTATTTTATGATGTCTGCCATTTACATATTTTATTCCTTATAGTATCAAAACCTTATATTTATCACGGCAGACGTGTACCTGGCGTACTAACATCAGCAGAGTTAAAAAACTCAGCTACCATCTGGCCTGATAGTATGCATAAATCTCCACGTTTTAAACGGATAAAAGCAATTTTTTCATAATGATAATAGAAATTATTATTTTTTAGTCTATATGTGACATTCAATAATGTTGATGAGCGGAAAAAAACATTTTTTTACGCTAAATTCATAAAGATTAAAGTATACAAACGATAACAACAATTATTGTAATCATTATTCAATTTTTTTATTTATTTTAGTCTAATTTCAAAATGTTGTATAAAAATAAAGTTATACATTATTATATTATATATATATATATATATATATTATATATATATATACTTTATTTGTCATCATCTCGGAGCCATATCTCTCTTTTGATGATTCCTCATCATCCGCTGAATCAGATTCTATAAAATAATAAGTCAATTAAAATCAAAATTATTTCAAATCCAACTAAAGATGTTTGATAAAGACGAGATTCTTCGACTATACTTAAAAAAATTAAAAATAATAATAATATAAAAGCTGAAAAGTATTAAAAAGATCTTGTATGGGGGTTCTTTGTTAAATTTTCTTCACCAAGTGTAGCAAACGTTTGTTGAAGATCGATTTTTTTTAGAGAATTGTAAGGTCTTTTTTTTCTTTGTTAAAGAAGGCTGGATTGAAATCACAACCAGTAAAAGCGTAACAACAAATTGAACTTTTGGCAAACAACTTCGTAATGTTAATATATCTCTGGTTATTTTCAACCCCATTTAGCATCCAAATATTTGAATCACTATATTTCTTAGTTATCTCATATTACCAAATCATATTACCAATATTATACTGATATTTTGCAGTATCGAGGGTCCTAAAATATTGGAACGATATACTCAGCGATGTTACGCGCGTTTGTGTCAGGTTCTTCATGGGAAGTACAACAAATCTTCAACAACACGCGATTGGACATTTTGATTAGCAACCTTGTACAATTGGCAGTCTCAAAAATTCAAATAAATTAACAAAATTTAAATAAAAATATCGGTCTTCAACAAGGGTTTGCTACACACGGTTTAGCAAAGAAGAAAATTTAATAGAAAACCACCTAAATTATTTGCCAAATATATAATGCAAAAAGACCTAATGACGTGGTTGTTGGAAGGTACAAACTATTCATTAATAACTATAAAGCTTACAACGTCAATAAAGAATTCAGCAGAAAAATTCTAAATTTTGGTGCAAGTTCAATCCCGTACTTTATCAACAATTATTAAGAGCCACTATAACTATATTAGGAATAATGTCTACAATAAGCAACCAACATTGTAGGGCGCATTAAAGTATGGTCGGAGAATCTCGTCTTTATCAAACATCTTTAGTTGGATTTTGAAATATCAGCATCACGTTTTGGATTCCGATTTTGGATGAAAATTTTTTGTTTCCGATTTTGATGATTTTCACAACGTTGATACCTTATGACATAAGGAAAATGCTATTAAAAAATTTCGATCGCACTTCAAATAGTTTTCGAGAAAAACGCATTTTTAATATGTGAAAAGGAGCGAATGGTTTTTAGCGAATATCTCGGAAACGGTTAGAGCTATCATAAAAATTTTTGCACCTGCAGATACATATTTTAAATGCGAATATTTCATTCATACACATCATGAACCTATGTTGAATATTTTTCGAGATATAGACGTTTAACTGTTTCAAACTTGATAATTTGAAACAGTTTTTGGGCTATATCTCGCGAACGGTGAGAGGTATTTTAAAAACTCTTATACTGGGTTAAAGATCTTTTGATTTAGAATATTTCATCCGAAAACATCAATGTCCTATCATGATTCGTTCAAAAGTTATGGGCGCTTAAAGATTTCACGAGTAAAAATGCCCAAAAAATGGACAAAAAATTTGTTAGTTTTTTTAATTTTTCACCGACTTCCCGGGCACGTAGAGGCTTCAATTAGACGTCGTTCGAATTGCCTTGTGGGCTAGAATAACGTGAAAAAAACTGCACTTTAATATTCTCAACGGTTGCCGAGTAAATAAGAAAAAACTGAATTTATAGCATGATGCTAGCATCACGTTTTGGATTCCGATTTTGGATGAAAATTTTTTGTTTCCGATTTTGATGATTTTCACAACGTTGATACCTTATGACATAAGGAAAATGCTATTAAAAAATTTCGATCGCACTTCAAATAGTTTTCGAGAAAAACGCATTTTTAATATGTGAAAAGGAGCGAATGGTTTTTAGCGAATATCTCGGAAACGGTTAGAGCTATCATAAAAATTTTTGCACCTGCAGATACATATTTTAAATGCGAATATTTCATTCATACACATCATGAACCTATGTTGAATATTTTTCGAGATATAGACGTTTAACTGTTTCAAACTTGATAATTTGAAACAGTTTTTGGGCTATATCTCGCGAACGGTGAGAGGTATTTTAAAAACTCTTATACTGGGTTAAAGATCTTTTGATTTAGAATATTTCATCCGAAAACATCAATGTCCTATCATGATTCGTTCAAAAGTTATGGGCGCTTAAAGATTTCACGAGTAAAAATGCCCAAAAAATGGACAAAAAATTTGTTAGTTTTTTTAATTTTTCACCGACTTCCCGGGCACGTAGAGGCTTCAATTAGACGTCGTTCGAATTGTCTTGTGGGCTAGAATAACGTGAAAAAAACTGCACTTTAATATTCTCAACGGTTGCCGAGTAAATAAGAAAAAACTGAATTTATAGCATGATGCTAGAGCATCACGTTTTGGATTCCGATTTTGGATGAAAATTTTTTGTTTCCGATTTTGATGATTTTCACAACGTTGATACCTTATGACATAAGGAAAATGCTATTAAAAAATTTCGATCGCACTTCAAATAGTTTTCGAGAAAAACGCATTTTTAATATGTGAAAAGGAGCGAATGGTTTTTAGCGAATATCTCGGAAACGGTTAGAGCTATCATAAAAATTTTTGCACCTGCAGATACATATTTTAAATGCGAATATTTCATTCATACACATCATGAACCTATGTTGAATATTTTTCGAGATATAGACGTTTAACTGTTTCAAACTTGATAATTTGAAACAGTTTTTGGGCTATATCTCGCGAACGGTGAGAGGTATTTTAAAAACTCTTATACTGGGTTAAAGATCTTTTGATTTAGAATATTTCATCCGAAAACATCAATGTCCTATCATGATTCGTTCAAAAGTTATGGGCGCTTAAAGATTTCACGAGTAAAAATGCCCAAAAAATGGACAAAAAATTTGTTAGTTTTTTTAATTTTTCACCGACTTCCCGGGCACGTAGAGGCTTCAATTAGACGTCGTTCGAATTGTCTTGTGGGCTAGAATAACGTGAAAAAAACTGCACTTTAATATTCTCAACGGTTGCCGAGTAAATAAGAAAAAACTGAATTTATAGCATGATGCTAGCATCACGTTTTGGATTCCGATTTTGGATGAAAATTTTTTGTTTCCGATTTTGATGATTTTCACAACGTTGATACCTTATGACATAAGGAAAATGCTATTAAAAAATTTCGATCGCACTTCAAATAGTTTTCGAGAAAAACGCATTTTTAATATGTGAAAAGGAGCGAATGGTTTTTTAGCGAATATCTCGGAAACGGTTAGAGCTATCATAAAAATTTTTGCACCTGCAGATACATATTTTAAATGCGAATATTTCATTCATACACATCATGAACCTATGTTGAATATTTTTCGAGATATAGACGTTTAACTGTTTCAAACTTGATAATTTGAAACAGTTTTTGGGCTATATCTCGCGAACGGTGAGAGGTATTTTAAAAACTCTTATACTGGGTTAAAGATCTTTTGATTTAGAATATTTCATCCGAAAACATCAATGTCCTATCATGATTCGTTCAAAAGTTATGGGCGCTTAAAGATTTCACGAGTAAAAATGCCCAAAAAATGGACAAAAAATTTGTTAGTTTTTTTAATTTTTCACCGACTTCCCGGGCACGTAGAGGCTTCAATTAGACGTCGTTCGAATTGTCTTGTGGGCTAGAATAACGTGAAAAAAACTGCACTTTAATATTCTCAACGGTTGCCGAGTAAATAAGAAAAAACTGAATTTATAGCATGATGCTAGCATCACGTTTTGGATTCCGATTTTGGATGAAAATTTTTTGTTTCCGATTTTGATGATTTTCACAACGTTGATACCTTATGACATAAGGAAAATGCTATTAAAAAATTTCGATCGCACTTCAAATAGTTTTCGAGAAAAACGCATTTTTAATATGTGAAAAGGAGCGAATGGTTTTTAGCGAATATCTCGGAAACGGTTAGAGCTATCATAAAAATTTTTGCACCTGCAGATACATATTTTAAATGCGAATATTTCATTCATACACATCATGAACCTATGTTGAATATTTTCGAGATATAGACGTTTAACTGTTTCAAACTTGATAATTTGAAACAGTTTTTGGGCTATATCTCGCGAACGGTGAGAGGTATTTTAAAAACTCTTATACTGGGTTAAAGATCTTTTGATTTAGAATATTTCATCCGAAAACATCAATGTCCTATCATGATTCGTTCAAAAGTTATGGGCGCTTAAAGATTTCACGAGTAAAAATGCCCAAAAAATGGACAAAAAATTTGTTAGTTTTTTTAATTTTTCACCGACTTCCCGGGCACGTAGAGGCTTCAATTAGACGTCGTTCGAATTGTCTTGTGGGCTAGAATAACGTGAAAAAAACTGCACTTTAATATTCTCAACGGTTGCCGAGTAAATAAGAAAAAACTGAATTTATAGCATCACGTTTTGGATTCCGATTTTGGATGAAAATTTTTTGTTTCCGATTTTGATGATTTTCACAACGTTGATACCTTATGACATAAGGAAAATGCTATTAAAAAATTTCGATCGCACTTCAAATAGTTTTCGAGAAAAACGCATTTTTAATATGTGAAAAGGAGCGAATGGTTTTTAGCGAATATCTCGGAAACGGTTAGAGCTATCATAAAAATTTTTGCACCTGCAGATACATATTTTAAATGCGAATATTTCATTCATACACATCATGACCTATGTTGAATATTTTTCGAGATATAGACGTTTAACTGTTTCAAACTTGATAATTTGAAACAGTTTTTGGGCTATATCTCGCGAACGGTGAGAGGTATTTTAAAAACTCTTATACTGGGTTAAAGATCTTTTGATTTAGAATATTTCATCCGAAAACATCAATGTCCTATCATGATTCGTTCAAAAGTTATGGGCGCTTAAAGATTTCACGAGTAAAAATGCCCAAAAAATGGACAAAAATTTGTTAGTTTTTTTAATTTTTCACCGACTTCCCGGGCACGTAGAGGCTTCAATTAGACGTCGTTCGAATTGTCTTGTGGGCTAGAATAACGTGAAAAAAACTGCACTTTAATATTCTCAACGGTTGCCGAGTAAATAAGAAAAAACTGAATTTATAGCATGATGCTAGCATCACGTTTTGGATTCCGATTTTGGATGAAAATTTTTTGTTTCCGATTTTGATGATTTTCACAACGTTGATACCTTATGACATAAGGAAAATGCTATTAAAAAATTTCGATCGCACTTCAAATAGTTTTCGAGAAAAACGCATTTTTAATATGTGAAAAGGAGCGAATGGTTTTTAGCGAATATCTCGGAAACGGTTAGAGCTATCATAAAAATTTTTGCACCTGCAGATACATATTTTAAATGCGAATATTTCATTCATACACATCATGAACCTATGTTGAATATTTTTCGAGATATAGACGTTTAACTGTTTCAAACTTGATAATTTGAAACAGTTTTTGGGCTATATCTCGCGAACGGTGAGAGGTATTTTAAAAACTCTTATACTGGGTTAAAGATCTTTTGATTTAGAATATTTCATCCGAAAACATCAATGTCCTATCATGATTCGTTCAAAAGTTATGGGCGCTTAAAGATTTCACGAGTAAAAATGCCCAAAAAATGGACAAAAATTTGTTAGTTTTTTTAATTTTTCACCGACTTCCCGGGCACGTAGAGGCTTCAATTAGACGTCGTTCGAATTGTCTTGTGGGCTAGAATAACGTGAAAAAAACTGCACTTTAATATTCTCAACGGTTGCCGAGTAAATAAGAAAAAACTGAATTTATAGCATGATGTTAGCATCACGTTTTGGATTCCGATTTTGGATGAAAATTTTTTGTTTCCGATTTTGATGATTTTCACAACGTTGATACCTTATGACATAAGGAAAATGCTATTAAAAAATTTCGATCGCACTTCAAATAGTTTTCGAGAAAAACGCATTTTTAATATGTGAAAAGGAGCGAATGGTTTTTAGCGAATATCTCGGAAACGGTTAGAGCTATCATAAAAATTTTTGCACCTGCAGATACATATTTTAAATGCGAATATTTCATTCATACACATCATGAACCTATGTTGTAAAATTTTCCGAGATATAGACGTTTAACTGTTTCAAACTTGATAATTTGAAACAGTTTTTGGGCTATATCTCGCGAACGGTGAGAGGTATTTTAAAAACTCTTATACTGGGTTAAAGATCTTTTGATTTAGAATATTTCATCCGAAAACATCAATGTCCTATCATGATTCGTTCAAAAGTTATGGGCGCTTAAAGATTTCACGAGTAAAAATGCCCAAAAAATGGACAAAAAATTTGTTAGTTTTTTTAATTTTTCACCGACTTCCCGGGCACGTAGAGGCTTCAATTAGACGTCGTTCGAATTGTCTTGTGGGCTAGAATAACGTGAAAAAAACTGCACTTTAATATTCTCAACGGTTGCCGAGTAAATAGGAAAAAAACTGAATTTATAGCATGATGCTCTAGCATCACGTTTTGGATTCCGATTTTGGATGAAAATTTTTTGTTTCCGATTTTGATGATTTTCACAACGTGTTGATACCTTATGACATAAGGAAAAATGCTATTAAAAAATTTCTATTAAAAATTTCGATCGCACTTCAAATAGTTTTCGAGAAAAACGCATTTTTAATATGTGAAAAGGAGCGAATGGTTTTTAGCGAATATCTCGGAAACG
>NW_020538708.1:0-20617 GCF_003426905.1 Ctenocephalides felis
TTCTATCAGGTGTTTAATGGAATTATTTATATGTATTAAATACCGGACAAAATGACATACTTATACAATGGATAAAATGACATAGTACTATTTCGTAAAACATTACAGGGCCAAAAAAAATTAAAATATGACAAAAGTGTTTGCTTTTAAATTCAACTCAGTATCAGATAAATAATTGCTAAAAAACATATCAAAAGAACCACTGGTAAATCGAAGAGACTTGCATTTGTTGCAAAACCCTCTTTCCGTTCTGAGTTTGGCAAAGATTAGATAAGTTACGAAAAATGACTTGTTCCCTTTGGGTTCATGACACATGTGCTTGTGCCCCAAAAAAGACGAAAGGATCTATTAGTGAACTATTTTATAAAAGATAAGCACCTCGGTATGTCCATACCCTATATGCCATTTTGTCGGTACTATATGGACAAAATGGTTTTTGTAATAGATTGCATTTTCCTTATATATTAATATAGTTCCTATCCAATTAAAATACTATCTTACTATAAGCCAATGAACCAGAGAAAAGTAAAAACGATTAAGACTGATAATACCAATAAATAAATAAATGTCATTAAAATGCAACACCATGTCATTTTGCACTTACCTTCCCTTTAAAGTCAACTTTAAGTTCAGTAAGTATATTGTTACTCGCGTATAAAAAATGCTATTTCATTCAGTTATACATATAATTTAAAGTTACTGAAAATTCAATTCCTAAAAATATAATTATATTTCATACCGTGATCGTTATCAATATTGTCGTTGCAATCCATTTCCAATGCAATCGAACAATTTTCCAGCCCATCCTTCAATGCACATGCAGCTGTATTCTCCATTGTTCAAGGTGCATTGGCCGTGTCTGCTGCAGGCATTTTCACATCCAGCTACAAATGAATTTCAATATTTAAAAAAAAAAAAAATAACTTAATCATAACATTATTTTTGGAAAAACATCAAAATATTTGGCCAAAACATCAAAACATATTTTGATATTTCAGTACAACATATTGTTTAGCTATTAAATTTTAAATTAAACTAAAGAAGTTTAGCCATAGTTAAACTAATAAATTTTAACATTTAATAATCATGATATTTATTTTTGGAAAAAAGGTCAAAACATTTGGGCAAGGCATCAAAACATATGATATTTCAGTACATATTGGTGACAAATTAAGTTTCAGCCTTATTTTTAACTTTGATCAATAAAAATTGTGTAATATATGATATAATACAATCACTTAACATATATAACATATTTTAAAGTGTAATACTCCAGGGTAAAGAACTAATTATGTAATACCCCAAGCTCAACAAACCCACAAAATGTAATTAACATAATTCTTTGAAATAATTTTGAAATTAAATTTTTCAATAAAATATAATAAAAATTATTATAAAAAAATCAAAATATCAATGTTTAATTAAAACAAATACATTTCTAATCTAAAATTTAAAATAATTTCAAATCTAAAATTTTAATTCAAAACTAAATCTGTTAAAAAATGATATTTCTAAGTTTTTTGAGCAACTTGACAGACTGGTGCAAGCGAGTAGGCATGAGCACTTTTTGATTATTTTAATTGCGCAATCATTCAAGTCGGCAAGTTCATTCGTTGTCCGCGTGTGGCAGCACATATCCCGTTTTTATTTTACTTTGTAGCGAATTCTAAATACAAGTTTATGAAGTTATCGACAATTAAAAGTTATTAAATTAGCCCTCTGAACACTTTGAATTCTCTTCTGATGCTGTAAATATATAAATTAATAAAAATGATATATTTTTAAATTATGTCTTGACGTTCTTAGTTGGCATTTGTGATATGCTTGCGAAAATACTTGAACATAAAACTTGAGCCGTCTGTGGGCACTGTGAAAATACGCCTGGTTGCGCATTCATTCAGTTGCACAAGCATACAGTTACGTCTGTGGCCGGCATAACAGATTTAGTTCTAAATAAAGGAATTTCTAACTTTACTTTATTCATATTCAGTTGAAAAAAAATTGTTTGATCTTTCGATTTTTACGGGGAGTATATGAGAATCAACAGGGCATTGGTTTCGGATTTAAATAAAAACAAAAACAATTTTTATACAAAATATATTATACGAATGGAAATTATTTTTATAAATTGAAAATCTCATTTACAGTATTAAAAAATGTTAAACAAAAGCGTGATTTCAGTATCATTATGATGTTCACAAACAAATTATATTACATTGCAAGTATAGTTTCCCTCCAAAAAAAAAATGAAGCAAATCATAAATAATTTAAGCAATGAGTAAAATGTAAACTTAAAAATCAATAATAAAAAATATATGATAATTTTTGTTATTAAAATCATCAATAATTGAGTAGAAACAACAACTATGTCATTTTTTCACGTATATTCATAAATGAACAACTATACATAAATATGGCTAATTCAAAAGTGTTACCTGACGCGGCTTTTATTGTAAAAAAAACTATCAGTGGCAAAGGTTTAAGAAATATTAGTATTTGAATATCAAGTTTAATAAAAAATAATAGGTTTTCTAGAAAATCAAATGTTATAAAGAAGATAATATGTACATGTCATAAACTGTAGCAAAACAATAAAAAATGCAGGTAAAAGTTTTCTTAGAAAAAATGCTCATAAATTTAAAAAAAAACGAGAAAGCTTATAAGGAAGTTGCATATGATAACAGCAATAATTGAATTCTATAATTGGGAATAACATGGTCTCTATATAGTTTCAACTTTTATAAAAATTGATTAAACTAGTGAAAAGCGTAGAAATAACAATTTTGGTAATATTAGTTATTTCATCACTTTTAGGTTTCTTGCTTTTGATATAAGTATATTTCAATTTATAGAGATACACAAATAGTTTAAAAACCACTAACGCAAGACACACTATAATAAACAAAAAACTAAGCAAAAAGAGTACATATATAAAAACCTTTTTTGAAATGATGATTTGTAATAGACAAATAAAAAATATGAACAAATATATAGGAGAACATATACAAAAAATTAGATTTTAATGCAAGGTCCAAAAGATAACACATTCAATAAACTACTGACATATATTTTGAAATATAAGCCAATCAAAATTAAACAAACATTATCAAGCAAAATATGTGGTTAAATATAGAAAATTTGACGATAGCGATTGCATTTTCTCTTCTTATAAGGAAAACGTACAATGTTCAAAAACAAATAAAATGTTCTCCTTCAAATATTTTTTATATATAATATTATAAAAATAAGATTATTATAAATTTATTAAAAAAACAAACTAAAATGTTCTTAAATATTCGAATAAGATATTTATAAAATTATTGTTACAAAAAGTCATTACAACATTCCACAACCATTCAAATCGATTTTTCATGTTTTATATTAATTGTATATTTAGGTTTCAAAGTGCAAAGCGTTTTATTAAAAACTAAAATTCGCTTATTATGGGTATAAATATTAAAGTTTATTTCATCATAAAAAAAAAAAAATCGTGTAAATTTATTCATTCCTACACTTTTGTATTCAGCATTTAAATTAATAACCTTGAATTACCATATCAAATTTTTCCAAAGTGCCATATTATATCATTCTTTATTAATACAACAGTTATTGAGTATTCAATAACAATATATAACAGACTAGAACTTTTTGAAAAAATATGGAAAAATAATAAAAAAAAGCTAAAAATCTGATCTGAAAGCTAAAGCATTGCATTTATTGTTTGAAGCGTATGAATAGTTGCATACGATACACACAATACATTATAATGGAATTGTACAATGTTAATTTTTTTTTAAATGTGATCGAGTATTAAAATTAAAAGCAGTTACAAAAAGGCCATATTTCCAATAACTGCAATTTACCATCAGACAGACAGACAGTGTTTACATTTCCATGCAAAATAGATTATTAATACATCAAACTATTATTTTAAAAAATGTTAATATATTATAATAAAAAAAATCAATTCACTGTCATTCAAATCGATTCTTCATTTGTTATATTAGCATTTGTTTTATTTCAGTTGAATAATCATTAGAATAAAAATATTGTATTCTTCCAAAACGCAAAGCGATTTATTGAGTAATCCAAAAGTCGTGTATTATTGGTATATCTGATACTGAATTTATTTCATAACAAAATCTAATAATGCAATAATCGTAAAAATATGTTCATTTCTACTCTTTTGCAAAATTTAAATTAATAAACTTGAATTACCATATAATCTTCCAAATTGCTATTTAATATTCTTTCATAACATGATGCTGCTCATTGAATAAACTTAAATATTAATTTATATATTAATAAATCTCTTATTCAGTATTCATTCGCGCCATTTTGTAAATTTCTTTATCAAAAAATATGAAACATTTGAGTTAAAATTGTTCAAAAAAAATTAATCTAAAAAACTAATTCAAAAGCAGAACTTCAAGATATTGCATTTGTTGTTCTGGAGGCATATGGGTTGCTGCCTTTCATTGACATACACAATACAAAGTAATGCAATTATTTTTTGAAGTAAAACTTCTTTAGGCGCGATATGGGTGTAAAAATTTTTAGGCGCGACACGGGTGTAAATCCGTACAAATGCAACGAAATGCCAACGTGTAGTTGAACACTACGACGCCGTAAGCGCTGATGTCGCGAGTATCCACTCCATTAATTGAATCACGTTTTTTTTACAAAAGAAGAGATTGCTGTATTATGTCCTCATGGAATAAGACTTTTCTTAGAGAATAAATGTGCCATGGAATATAATAAATTTATATTGAATCTCGTTGAAGACAAAATAATATCTACTGCCACGGATATTTATGTAGGTTGCCATGCGACAGATCAACAATCATACATTCGTCAGCAGTTTCAAAAAAATCGATTATTGATACCGGGGCTTTGCCGTATGAAATAATTTTAGTTCTGAATAAATTTTACATAATAACAACTAATATTGATGTAAGTGATGGCTTAGCTAATGGTTGTGTGGGAAAATTAGTGTACATAGAACGTGGCGATAATGATGAACTTCTACGTTTATGGTTTGAATTTCCCGGTAAGATAGGTAACAAAATTAGGAAGAAAGCTTCACATCATATTCAAACTCTTAATATCAGTAGGACAGCTGTGCCGATGCTCAGGAGATCTTATTATTATTGATGTTATATGATTATTAAAAGATGATTTTTAAAATTCAAATATGATGTTTTTTTTATTTTATCTTAATTGCCTACTCATACAATATTAAAAGTTTTACTTCAATCGCGTGTGATCCTTACGCGCACTTTTTTTTTAATATTATCGAGTATTGAAAATAAAAACTGAAGAAATTACAAAGAATAGATCCATATACAAATATATGCAATTTGCCTGCAGACACAGTATTTTATATCAATTATATTATATTCATATTGAAAAAAGATTCTCATAAATTTTTAAAATATTTTACAACATTCCAACTTCATCAAAATTCAAATGGATTCTTCATTTTTAATATCCATGATATAGCAATCAGTAGAATAAAATGATAAAGATCGCATTCAATAATCTAAAAGTGTTATGTTATTGATATAAATTTCATTTCATAACAATCGTAAAAATATTCATTCCGAACCCTTTTGTGTACAACATTTAAATGAATAAATATGAATTAACGGATAAAATATAAGCCACATTTTTTCTACAAACTGCAGGTGTCGTATTCTCTATTAAAAATTAAGGAAAAATTGTGATCCAATTATTCAAAAAAAAAAAATAATTTGAAAATCTGTATTTGAGACATATGATAGTTATCTCCATATTTAAATTAAAACCGAAAAGACTGCACAATAAAAAACTATCTGCCATTTGCCAGAAGGCACAGTATTTTATATCCGAGCAAAAATATTAAGATTCATCTAAAAATTTTAAATTACATTTCTTCAAAAAATTGATATTGAAGAAGTGACATTCAAATTAAGAAAAATTTGAATTGCTAATTTGATATAAAATAGAATTAGAACTAGAAGCAAGGTTAGAACAAAAAGAAGAATAAACATGTCAGTAGTAAACAAAAATTTGATAGGTATAGGTTATATAATAATAGTATTTGATGATATAATAAAATAGTACATTAGTATCTCCAAAATTGGATAGCATCTAATCTAATCTAATACCTATTTTTAAGCGTGAAAAGTGAAAGGCATAACGACAACTTATGAGGGTGTTAATGAGACAGGTTCATCTAATATCAGTTGTAACAAGGATTTTCGTATATGAAGTAGCATTTAAACAAATATTTAAAACATATTTTAAGTTAAAATTTTAAGTTTATTAATAGTAATGTTGTATATTTGTTTGTGCAATATGGAACAAAGTCGAAAAGTATGTGGATAAAAATCACGCGGAAAAGGATATATTAGAATTGTTTGACGAAACATGTCTAACTTGTTTTGGCAATACTATAATAGGTTGAGAAAAAAAAAATAATGGTCATTGGATAGTTTTTTAAACGCAAAAACTGGTATAATGATAATAACTGGTATAATGATAACATATTTTAAAGTTAAAATTTTAACTTTATTAATAGTAATGTTATATATATATATATTTGTGCAATATGGAACAAAGTCGAAAAATATGTGGATAAAAATCACGCCGAAAAGGATATATTAGAATTGTTTGACGAAACATGCCTAACTTGTTTTGGCAATACTATAATAGATTAAGAAAAAAAAATAATGGCCATTGAATAGTTTTTTTAAACGCAAAAACTGGTATAATGATAATTTAGTCATTTTTAATTCAGCAATTTGCTATGTTTAGGCAGAATATGTATTTGGTTTTAGCAATCAAGTCTCTAGTTTTGTTGTCAGCAAACACTGTGTTGGATTTTATTGAGCATCAATTTGATCTTAGCAATAAAGTTGCATTTATTCTTATTATCAAAAAACACTGTGCTGGATAGAATTGATTGCATTTCAATGTATTCACATAGAAAAAAATGCTTCGAGATATGAAAATTTCGACATACGAGCGTGGTTACGGAACGAATTAAGCTCTAAACGAGTGTATATAGCATAATGAAGATAGTACAAGATATAGTAAGAGCTAGTAAAAAATATAAGAAAAATTTTGGAGGTAGCTAAATGCCCTAAGTAAACGAGGCCAATAAAAATCATTTAAAAAAAACTTACGTAGTGTGCAATGACGTCCATTCCATCCTTGAGAGCAAACGCAGGTTCCATTCTTACATTGACCATGCTCCGAGCATCGGTCATCGCAAGGTAGGAGGTCACATAAAGGACCTGCCCAACCTTGAACGCAGTTGCAACGACCTTGCTCACATGTACCATGAGGACCACAGTCAAGACTGCATATGGCTAAAAACAACACACGATTTATTAAAATTTAGTTGAAAGTTCATATCATATTATATATAGCATCTAATGCACTTATTTTTAGGTACGGAAATCAGCATGACGACGCTTTAAAAAGACTCATTCTATTTTTATCTATTAAAAACGCCATTTGTTAAAAACGCCAAAGCTTACAATGCGACAAAAAAAAAGAAAATTTTTACAATTATGTGCATTATAAATAAATATAATTTGTTTTTATTCGTTAGTCGAAAATAATAGACAAATAGACAGATTGTAAAAGTCTCTAATAACAGCATGTTACTTAAAATCATGAAAAAAAACTTCATTCAAAAAAAACGAAATAAATAAATTAAAAAAATCAAATTATACAAAATTAAATTAAACAAAAAAACCTAAAATACATATAAAAGATTAAAATGCATCAAGAGCAAGGCATTTTACAAAAAAATATTAACATTATATCTTTTATGAAATTAGTCTAATATGCATATTTTTTAACTTCCCGTAGGGTAAGTTATTGTAATGAGCCGAAAATCGGAATTGAAAATTTTTACATTTTTCGACGTTTTGAAGGTTTCTGAACGTTTTGGCATACCTCAGAAAAAATGGATGTGTGTGTGTGTGTATGTATGTATGGATACAAATTTCCAGTCAAGTTTTAGGGCGCACGGATCAACCGATTTGAATGGTTCAAAAAACATTCGATTCCTATTGATAGGGATTTGAATGATCTAAAAAACATTCAATTAGTGATGATTGGGAGAAGTGTTTATTAGTTTTTGGCAAAGGCAGGCCCAGCCATTTTGAAGATACGGAGCTAAATATGTAAAAAATTGCAGTTTTTGAGAGAACTAAGCGTCCGATTTAAATGATTCAAAGAACTTTCTGCTTGTCTTAACAAAATAATTGATTTTTGAAAAAAAAAATTGTTCATTTTTTAGTTTTTTGTATATCGAAAATATTTCAGATTCTATTTTTAATTCTGACTATAGTTCTAATTCTACCTCTGCAATTCAGTTTATATAATTCTTATAAATATTAGACAATGTTACAATATTTATAATAATCTATTTGAAAACATTCAGTATTCCTCGAACATTTCGTTACGGTACGGGAAGTTCCAGCAATTTGCCTTAAGGCACAATGCCATAATTGCCTCAAGACAGAATTCCACTTACAGCTAGTTTAAGATATGATTGACACTTTTTGTTTTAGTGACAAATATATTTTTCCTTTTAGTAAAGAAGCCTCCTTCGAATAAACAGTTTTAATAATTACCGACGTGTGGTAAATTTACTGTGCATTTATGATAAGGTTTGAATAAAAATTACATAAGTAGCTAAAAACAACACACGATTTATTAAAATTTAGTTGAAAGTTCATATCATATTATATATAGCAACTAATGCACCTATTTTTAGGCACGGAAATCAGTATGACAACGCTTCAAAAAGACATTCCATTTTTTTATTAAAAACGCCATTTGATTACAATCAAATGTGAAAATGATATGTTGTATTGCACCTTTAAAAAGTTTTTTGTAACCACAAATGTTCCCATTAACGTTAACAACAAAGCTGCTGAACGGTTTATGACACTAAAAATTGGATTTAATCACAAAACGTACAATAATATGATCTTAATTGCCTTTCAAATCACTGTAAAATTATTCTACTCAACAAACAATTCAAAGACTTTATATTGCAAAATCGTGAAATTGTTTAAAGAGCTTGTTTTTAATTAAGAAAAAAACTTCTGACACTAAAACTCACTCATTTATTCTACTATCTTTTCTTATTATACATTATTACCAAAATATAATATTTTTAAAATATTGTTATTTAATGCAATTAAAATAAACGCGGTTCTAGTAAATGTAATATAGTGTTTTATTAATTGGAAAGAATCTTTAGCAATAAATAATAATGCTAATGTAAGCCTGAAATACTTGGAAGAGATTAAAAAATATTTATTCAATTACAAATATACTTTAAAAAATAATTTTACCATTATTCACTGACGCTAGAAAACATAGGAAATACAACAGTAATTTATTGTTGTCTAATACGACAAAATAAAATATGCAACAGTAATTTATTGTTGACAAAATGGTTTTTGTTTGCATAAATTGAAAATATGGAAATGAAATGAATGAAAATGACAAAATAGAAAAAAAGTTCTAAAATAGCTTCATTATATAGCCAAAATATTGCATAAATTTTAAAATTATATTTAAAATCAAATAAATCATTACGAAGACATCTCAAATTTATATCGAAAACTAGCTGTAAGTGGAATTCTGTCTTAAGGCAATTAGGGCATCGTGCCTTAAGGCAAATTGCGGGAACTTCCCGTACCAAAAATTATTATTTTTTTAAAAACGATTAACATTTTTGAAAAAAAATTACTTCGAAATAATTATTGAGAAACTAGGAATATGACAAAAAATTACTTTTTTTTGAAAAAAAAATTTTTATTTGAAAAAAAAAATTTTTTTTTGAAAGAAAATTTTTTTTTTGAAAACAAACTATTTTTTTGAAAAGAAAAATGTTTTCTTCATTTTGACATATTTGGAAATTCTGAACTTTTTTTCAAAGCAATCGTAGTGCTTGAACTGCATAGAGACGAATTGTCACAGCGCAAGTGCCGCGCCGCCGTCTAACGCATAAACATTGGTACGGAACCCATAGAAATGTAAAAAAAAATTATACTTATTGTTAAAATTTCTATACAATATCTGATAATTTGATGTGCATATGTCTAATCATCATTTTTAACCGCCAAATGGCATTTTTTTTTACTTTTTTCATTAGATCTCCGAAACCGCTAGACCTGCCTTCATGAAAATTTTATCAACTCTTCATCTTGCCAATACAAGTAAAATGTTTTCACTGAATTATTCAAATCGGACGCTCCGTTCTCTTAAAAACTGACTTACCGTTTTCGGCACTTTTTGCCCCGTATCTTCGGAACGGCTAGACCTAACTTCGCCAAAAACTAATCAGCACGTCTCCTTATCAGTACGAATCGAATGTTTTTTGAATTATTCAAATCGGTTGATCCGTGTTCCCGAAATCGTCGACGAAAATTTGTATCCGCACATACATACACACACATACATACACACACACACACACACACACACACACATACATCCATTTTTTTCTAAGGTATGCCAAAATATACAAAAACCTCTAAAACGTAAAGATATATAAAAATTTTCATTTTCGATTTTTTTGCGATTACTATAACTTACCCTACGGGAAGTTAATTACAACTAAATAAGATGTCTGATTTGAGGTTTCAAAATTTTCCTAATCAATAGTAAATAAATGATAGCTATCTTTTTCCTCAAATAGTAAGATTTTTTTTACTTTCATGATACCAGAACGTAAACTTAGTGCTCGAAAAAAAAATAGTAAAAATTAATACGTATTCCTTGCAGTCTAAATAAAAGAGATCTAAAGAAAAGAGAATACAAACAAATATTTTAAAAAGTATGTTATTAAAAAAATACTTGTGACAATAAAGTAATATGAATTATTAGAAGATGAACATGATGAACGTATTTCAGATCCGCATAAAATAAATAATTTTCGCAAATGAGGATAACACAAGTCATTGGATAAATAATTTAAAATTGCTGAATTGTTATACAAATATCGATACATACAGAATAATAACCATTTAATATTAATTTTCACAAACGTTTCAAATTGTTATAACAAAAATCTTACTTGTCAATATTAAGGAAAATGGTGAACATCAATATATATGTATAATAAAAACCACAAATGCTAAGTAAAATATTGATTAAAATTTTCGGGTGCTATGATGAAAAAGGTGATAATTGTAGAAACATATTTAAAAAAAAAAGAATTTTTTACACACAAAAATTTCATTAGCACAAAAATTTCATTAGCAATTTTACAAAATTTTGATACATTTTCATAATTACTATTGTATGTATTATTTAAAAATATTATTATTAAAAGAATTGGAAAAACAAATTAAAATTTTCCCTTCCTCTGATAAAAAAATCAATATATATGTAATAATGTTACTTATATATAAATTTTAATTATTTATATTTAGTCATCGAAAAGAAGACATTGACATCTAGATTTTTATAACTCATCATATTTTAAATAAATTTTAAATACAATTATTTTTATTTTATTACAATTTATTTTTACGATCGCGACGGGAGTGGAAAATGGAAAACTATGTCAGTAAATTTATCAATGTGTTTATTGAACAAATTTAAGTATAGGATATATAAGTATTTATCAAATCATTCAGAAATATTTTGCTCATTTTAGAAAATTCAGGAAAAAATAAAATTTCTAAATAACTTTAACAACTATAATTATTAAACTAAAACAATATGTTTTAAAAAATTTTTAGTTATAATCCACTAAAGCCAAAATTAAATTTTATTTTGATTGATTGGAGACGTAATTAAAAAAAGCATTATAAAATACGGTTCTTAATATGCATATTCTTTTTATTTTATTTTTTTTTTAATAATTTTTATAGTTAAAATAAGTTAATAGGGATAATATGAGCAATTTTTTACAATAAAATCTTATTTTCAAGACACAGTTAAGTAACTGTATATGATGAAATTATATATTGAAATTATGCAAAACAACAGAGCTTTATATTTAAAAAACTGATATGAAAAATTGGTCTAAAGGAATTGAAGTAAAATAAATAGACCATAAAAATACGGTCAAATGAACTAAATGATATTAAATAGCCAGTAAAAGTTAATAAATCAAGTAAAAATTATCAATTTCTTTATTAAACTAAAACAACTGTTAACTATTAAATTTTGATCATAATCCATCAAAGTACAAAAATTTATTTTGATTGATTGGAGATCAACAAAGCATTATACAATATGACCAAGGACTAAGAGAATTGGAGTAAAATAAATATACTATACATTTTAACCATCGGTAAAATTTCTAAAAACATACAAAAATTTAATTGTGTTGCTGAATGAAAAACTTGTAGCTTTTTCTTATTAATCAAAATTACACAAAAGCTTACAATGCGATAAAGAAAAAGATTTTTTTTTAAATCATGTGCATTATAAATAAATATAATTTGTTTTTATTCGTTAGTCGAAAATAATAGACAAATAGACAGGTTGTAATTGAAACGAGTCTTTACTAGCAGCATGTTACTTAAAATCACGAAGAAAAGTTATTCAAAAAAAATCGAAATAAATAAATTTAAAAAGTCAAACCATCCATCCATTTTTGAAATCACAATTTTAAAAATTAAATTAAACTAAAAAACTTAAAAAACATATAACATATTGAAATGCATCAAGAGCAAGGCAATTGACAAAAAAATATTAAATATCTTTTTTGAAATTGGTCTAATATATTTTTTTAAATACTGAGACTTTTTGTTTTAATGACAAATATATTTTTCCTTTTAGTAAAGAAGCCTCCTTCGAATAAGCAGTTTTAATAATTACCGATGTGTGGAAAATTTACTGTGCATTTATAATAAGATTTGAATAAAAATTACATATGTAATATGCAAAGATCGAGGTTTTCGCAATGTTGTTTCATTAGATTACATATCAGGTATGTAAAAGAACTTATATATTAAAATACGTGATTTATTTTAGAACAATATGTCTAACAATGAAGAAAAATATTGCCCTGCAGTACTAAATTGTAATGTAATGTCAATAATTATGATCGTAATGTCAGTTAGAGCATCAAATGTGTTTGCTATATCAAAAATTCCATTTAAGAAGGTAAATTATAAGAAAGTTAATATCAAATATGGAAACAAAAAAAAAATATGTCAATGAGAGCTATAAAAAATCAGATAGAACAAAATCCCACTTGTTCGACGCAAATAGCTGACAAAAAAATCAGTTATATGTTATATTATATTTTTAGTTCTGATTCTATTTTTATAATATATGTATATTAAGTATAAGCACTTGTTTGTTTACTCTAAGAGTTCTTGTAAAAGCATATTTGTGATTGAGTTAGGATGTATTTTGAACCATGTACTTTGTTAGCATTTCTTATCTTGAGACCATATTTACTATATTATATATTTAATTTATAAATCAAGATATAATTAGATAAAATGACTCAAGATAGAACACTTCTGCAATATAACCAAGCCATTTACTAAACTTTTAAAAAAAAAAACTTTCAGGAATGAATTTGAAAAGCTAAAAGCATTTATAAAAAAATTGAGATAAAAGATTTAGACCAATTTGTGATTGTAAAAATAAATATATGCATAATAGAACAAATAATGAATTTTAGTTGCAATTAGTAGATTTCTTTATCAAAATTTAATGTGTAACAGATATAAGAAATATATATTATATTATATTATATTATAATGAAAGTATAGAATTAAAATTAAGGTAAAAAAGCAGTCGATATATTTATCTATAAAGGCATTATTTGTAATTTTTTGCAATTCTTATGTAGTTTGCATTGTTGCGTTGTTGTGCTTTTATTTTACAACAAAAATTATTGCGTGAGGAAATTAGAAAAACTAATGACAAAACTGCATAATATATTGAACTAGATAAAACAAGTGAAACAAATAACATTTAAAAATTCGAGCCTCATATGCTCAAGTTTATTTAATGCATTTCGAGTGAATTCAAGTAGATGAAAAATTACATTCAAAACTCACAATTTAAAATACATTTAAAAATGCTTTGTTAATGTAACCAAGTGATAACGATATATTTAATTGATTGAGACAAATGGCTCATCATTTATAACAAAAGCTAATAATTAATTAATATTAATTATCAGTTAATACTGATAAAAAATGCATCCGTCTAAGAATTTATATTATCTATACAGTTTTAGCTATAGACAAAATTACAAAAGTGGCTAACAACTAACCTTGAGAGCAATCTGCCCCAGTCCAATGTCTGTCGCAAACACATTGACCACTTTCCAAATCATAAACCCCATGTTCGGAGCAACCTGGCAAGCACTGATAAACTTGTTCATCGACATTTCCGCAATCTGGACCTTGCCATCCAGCTTTGCAGTAACATTGACCAGCGACACATGTTCCATGATTTGAACAAGTTGGATCCAAACAATCTTCTACAAATGCAATATTAAACATATTAGAGAAAAACCAAAGCAAATATTCGTATATTTGCATCTCAATAAAAAATCCTAAGAATCATTTTTTACTCCAATTTTGGTTTTTACTTATTTATTTATGGCTAAAAAAAAACTCTGAAAACATATTTTAGCTTCTACCGTGCTCAATAATAGTATATACGGTTATAAATGTTTATAGTTTTAAGTCTGCTAAATCAGACCATTAATTGTTTAAATTCTTAATTTCTAAAGTATTATTTAAAAGCCAAGTAAACAAATTTTCAAAACATAAGTTAGTGAAGAAAAACGGTAAGGCTTCCAAGTCGTACCCTGGCAATATATTAAATTATCGTTCATCATCTGGTACCGTTATACAGAACTATTCAAATGTTTACACCCTTAATAATTATGCGATTCTAAAAATTGTTTCTTTAAATTTTTATTATTTATATTACTTAGTAGACAACAGTTTAGTCATGAATAATTATTAGACTTTATATAGGTAATTGTCATTAGTTTTATTTTCAAACTTTTCACAGAGTTAACAAAAATCTTATTTTTGCGGGAAAAGGCCATAGGTGGCACGACTACGGTGACAACGCAAAAAAAATACATATTTAAAAAAAAATAGAAAGTGCTAATCACAATTCAACTGAATCAAATGCACTAAATATTACCACATTATTTCCTCAGAGTACGACTTGCAACCTACCCTAATTGTAAAATATAATAGATTATATATAAATAAAAGTACTCGTTGAAGAAAGACATGAAAAACCAGCTCTTAGTCTTTCATATCAATCAATTTATATTCTGACTATCGATAAAAAGTATAATGAAAAAAAAGATTCTACATAAAAGTAGCGAAAAATTGTACATATTATTTAAAATACAATTACAATAATCAAATGACGATAATTAAAACTTCAAATTCACCTAATTCACAACGTGCTCCTTTCCATCCTCGTTCACAGGTGCATTCGCCTTGTTTGCAACGACCATGTCCAGAACAAGTCGGGTCTTCACAATCATGTTTTGGCACATCACATTCAGCACCTTTCCAACCTTCTTCACAATGGCAAATACCACCTCCGTATTGTCCATGAGAAGAACATAATACAGGACAAACACCTGAATAAAATGATAGATGTTTCATTATAAAAATATAAATATAATAAATAAGTTGACTTAGTCAATAACACTTTTGCTACAAATGTCGTCCATGGACTACATCCCCCCATAACCTGCTGTGTGTACGAATGTCGTCCATGATTTATCACCGAGTTAAACTATTAAAAATTCTCGTCTTCTATTGTAATTTCTAGTTCGCAGTTAATATTTTTTAACTTTCTTATATCATACAATATATCGTTCTGGGCACGCTGTTTCGTACAGCAGCGGGACTTCTGCAGAAAACACTCTCGTAGCAAAAGGAATAATATAAAAATATTTTAACACGTGTTTTATATTGCTAATTTGAGAACTAAAATATTTTGTTAAATACAATAACAAACAATGCATGCAAAAAATGACGAGTATTTAGTGCTTCCGAGATGACAGATACTGATTAATTAAAAATGCAACTCCAAAGTACTTCAGTGCTATTAGATACATAACTCAATCTTGGAAGTCACTCACAACAAAAATAGCAGAATATATGAAAAACAAATGATTATTTACAGAGTTAATAAAAAATCGAAGGCAATTTCAACATTGAATTGTTATATGAATAGTTCGAGACATTATTCAGTGAATAGCTCAATGTAAATTAATTAATATTTGTATATAATGCCATATCGCACTATTATACTATTATCGAATCTTAGAACAATATAATCATAATATCATATAATCCATATGCTAACAAAGCTAGTGCAATATAAAAATCTATTTAAATTTACAACATAGAAAAAAATATTGAAGACGATACGATAATTCGAGAAATGAAATAATTAATAGCTAATTAAGAAGTCAATGCAAATTAATAAAGTCAAAAACAAAATTATATTATCAGGTCAAAAATAATTGTCGAAATAAGTAGATAAAAAATAAAATGAATTTGTGATAAAAATAAGTATTAATTGTTCAAAATAGAAAAAGTATATTATAATTAATATACTATTAAAATATTAAAAGACATTGTTTTAAATGCTTAGAAATACAGCTAAAGCTTATTTAACTGATTACTGAATGCCATTTGGCGATCAAAAATGAAAATACAATATTTAAATATATACATAAAAATAGAATTATAGATATAGTATACAAAAAATTGTTTCTGAATATGCGTATGAAAGACAATTATTATTATTATAGTTACGGTTTTGTGCTTAAAATTTACTATTATTATTGATTGTTGTTCAGATACAAAGAGTAAAAATAAAAAAGCTTTTATGTAACTGAAATATTAAAATGCATCTAACTGAAGATTTTTTATACTAGAATTATAAATGTTGTAAAAATAATAAAAAATAATTCTAAATATTCTTTTGCGTGCTAATTTCTAATTATAGTTACGTGTTTGTAATCAAAATAACGGTTATGAATAGTAAACGCAAAGTCGTCATAATTGATCAATTCTAGATAACAAAATTTATACGAAAGGCCATCTCTTCTAAATTTAAGTGGCATCTAAAACTGATTGTCGATTTGTAAACATTAATATTGTAAGATTACTTGAATCGTTCAAAATTCAATGAATTTAATATATAACCGAACGGCCAAATTTCTGAAATCTTATTATAAGTAATATGTAAATTGTTGAAATTATTTCTCTACCTTGTCATTAGAAAATAAATTTTATAGAAAAGGCTAACTTCTAGTGTAATAGTGGCTAAAATATATGTTGTCGATTTGTGAAAATTGGAAATTACAATAAATTACTTAAATTGTTTAAAATTCAATGAATTTAAGATATAACTGAACGGCCAAATTTCCGAAATCTTATTAAATGTAATATTTAGAGATAGTTGAAATTATTCCTTTACTGCATCATTAAACAAAATAAATTTTATAGAAAAGGCAAACTTCTAGTGTAATGGCTAAAATATATCTAGTGGACTTGTGGTAATTGAAATTTACGATAAATTACTTCAATCGTTCAAAATTCAATGAATTTAATATATAAGCGACTGGCAAAAATTCCGAAATATTAAAAATAATATGTAGACGGTTGAAATTATTCCTTTACTTCGTCATTAAAAATAAATTTTATCGAAAAAGCTAACTTCATGTGTAATAGCTAAAATATATCTAGTAAATTTGTGATAATTGAAAATTACGATATATTACTTTAAGTATTCAAAATTCAATGAATTTATATAACCGACTGGCCAAATTTCCGAAATTTTAAAAGTAATATGTAGACGGTTGCAATTATTCCTTTATTTCGTCATTAAAAATAATTTTTATCGATAAAGCCAACTTCAACTGTAATGGCTAAAATATATCTAGGCGATTTGTGATAATTGAAAATTACGATATATTACTTTAGTCGTTCAAAATTCAATGAATTTAATATATAAGCGACTGGCCAAATTTCCAAATTTTAAAAGTAATATGTAGACGGTTGCAATATTTCTTTATTTCGTCATTAAAAATAAATTTTATCGAAAAAGCTAACTTCAAGGGTAATGGCTAAATATATCTAGTCGATTTGTGATAATTGAAAGTTACGATATATTACTTTAATCGTTCAAAATTCAATGACTAAATGACAAATTCCCGAAATCCTAAAAGTAATATATAGACAGTTAAAATTATTCCTTTACTCCGTAATTAAAAAATAAATTTTATAGAAACAGCTAACTTTAAGTGTAATCGTTACAAAAATATATCTAGTAGATTTGTGATAATTGAAAAATACGATAAATTACTACAATTGTTCAAAATTCAATGGATTCTATAAAAGTAATATGTAGACATTTGAAATTATACCTTTACTCTGCCATTAAAAATAAATTTTCATAAAAAAAGTTAACCAAGTGTCATGGTAGCCAAAATATATCTTGATTTGAGAAAAATAAAAATTACGATAAATTACTTGAATAGTTCAAATTCAATGAATTTAATAAAAGTAACACGTATGGGCATTTGAAATTATTCCTTACCTTCGTCATTATAAAATGAATTTTATAGAAAAAAAACTTCTAGTGTAATGGTGGCTAAAATATATCTTAGAAGACACTTGGAAATATAGATAGCAAGAAATATAGATGTTTCCAAATAAAATAAGGCTTGCATGGCACATTGCACTATTACAAAAATGGTAATTATAATAATTCATCACACAGAGATGAGACAACTGTTTGGGTTGTCATCTGTAAAACCGACTTATATTAAGGCAAAACAGTACAAGTTTAACTTAAATGTTCTGATTGTTGTTCAAAAAATTATTGCAAAAAAATATATTTTAACAAAAGACCTTCAAAATTTTTGCAAATGCTTACTCTTAGAGCAATCAGTTCCTTGGAAACCATCAATGCAATCACATTTTCCCAAATAACAGGAACCTCTCCCCGAACAGTCATTTGGACAAGTGGTGCTCACACCTTGAGCCTCTGTGACGACCAAATTGACAGTATGCGCTAATAATTCGTCATTGTAGACGGCCAGAAACCATCGGCCTGTGTCCAAATATTGCAGCAAACTAACATTAACCATGTTACTAGAGTCAATTGATCTTTTGTAAATTATGTGAAGATCATCTCTTGGAAGTTCGGTGTCTGGTTTTGGATTCGCCGATGGCGATTCGGTCATCGCATCATCTTCGAATGGATATTCATCTCGCGCACTGCGTTGATTTTCTTGCTCATCATTATGCTCATTAAAAATTTCGATACTGATTCTTTGTGATGAATTTGTATCCCGCTTCCTTAACCTTGAAAAAAAAACATTTGGTTTAAAAAATATTAAAACATTCATTTAAGAAAAAACAATATAATTGATTACATGCAAAAACAACTTACAAAAGTGAACATAATTATATCTCATGAATGGATGATTACATGCCTACTAACTTTATCAATTACGAAAAAATTTAAAGGGTTTTTAAAAAATGTCTATATTTGAATTTAATACAATTATGAGAATGCATTTTATACAATTATTCTAAATAAAACATTATTACCATATAATTGTTACATTACACCAAAAAATTTAGCATATGACTGTTAATAAACGACTACTTGACAAAAATGACGAAAAGATTTAGCACAACATTTAGTACGATATCAAATTCATATTTAAAATTCTAAATTTTATATTCAAAGTATTTTATAGCTAGACTGATATCGCGACAAAGGTATTATATACGACCTATAATTAAATGACAAAGAATACAAGGTATACTATTTGAATTGTCAAAAATTAGCGAAATATAAGATTATATAAACTTTATGAACATTTCGAAATATGGGCAGTGCTTTATTTTAAGTGTATTAATAATAAAAAAATAAAATAAATGAAATTTTCGTTAATATTTGGTTGTGATTGAATATAAAATCTCATATCATTGAGTATAATTATCTCATATAAATATAAAACTGAATGTTAAGGTATTGAAATTCTTATCTTCAAAATAACTAAAATACATTACCTACGTTCAAATAGATTTTTTATTTAAGGTTTCATACCTTCCAAAATAATCCGAAGTGAAATGAGACACAAATTTGCACGGCTTTTTTCTGAATTATTATGTAAAAATATTAAAAAGCACAGAAATAGTAAAAGCATCAAATAAAATAGCATGTACGTGGTGGTTTTGTTAAATAATCGATCCAATAAAGTTTTCTTAAAATATAACCTTCGAAAATAATCCAAAATGAATGAGACACCAAGTTGCGCGGATTATTTTTTTGAATTATTATATAAAAATATGAAAAAACACAGAAAATAATAAAAGCGTCATAGAAAATAATATGTACCATTCGTATTTTGTTAAAAAGATGTTCGATCAAATACGATATATTTTATTAATATTTTTTTTAAAAAACGAAATAAATCTTCAAAGAAATCGCAAGTGAAATGATACACGAATATTTATCTGAATTAACATATAAAATATTAAAATGTAAAATAAGTAATGATAGCCTTGAACTAAATGATATGTTCCAAAATATCTTCTAAAAAAAAGTGAAA
>NW_020538709.1:0-22328 GCF_003426905.1 Ctenocephalides felis
AAAAAAAAATTTTTTTTCGAGCGCACGGAACAACCGATTTGAATGGTTCAAAAAACAATCGATTCCTTTTGATAGGGGCGATATGCTGATTAGTTTTCGCAAAGTCATGTCCAGCCGTTTTCTGAGATACCGAGCTAAATGTTCGAAAAATGGCAGTTTTTGAGCGAAATAAGCATCCGATTTGAATATTCAAAAAACTTGCTGCTTGTGTTGACGAAACGATTGTTCTGGGGAAAAACTTCGATTTACGGTAAAAAATCTGTTCACACACACACCAAACCTATTTTTTCCAAATTTCATCGCATTTGATACAGAATGGTTAGAAACGTCAAGAAAACATAAAATCGGAACATCGGATCGGTCGAGCATCGGATTTTTTTATGAAAACAAACTTCTCCTTCGGGAGGTTAATAACCGAGTAATGTTTAGAATGAATTTAGAACAGTATCATTTTATTTGATGTTGATTATTGTGCTGATTACCATTTAGATCCATACTTGAATAAAACACTTGAAAAAATGCATGAATAGAACATGTACTACCTCTCTTAAGCTAGCAAGAACAAATTAGCAAAATCGATCTGGACCTGTTGTATTATTTAGTACTTATTTTGCACTAATTGGCACCACAAAAAAAATTGTACTACGTGCCGTTTAAAAAAAACACGTGCCGCTACTAGATTTAATATTAAGCTAGCAAGACCACTTTTTGTTTTTGAAGAAAATAAATAAAATTAAACGGAAATTGATTAATTCGAGTTTGGGGTTCGCAATGAATAATTTAATTATTGAGTCGGCAAGTGTAATCGCCGACGATTCACATACCAGTTCTGAATTTATTTCAGAACAGTTACGTAAACAATCTGCAATTACTCAGTTTGCACCAAATAGAATAAATTACATATAGCAGTGATAAACAG
Source organism: Ctenocephalides felis (assembly GCF_003426905.1). Classification (NCBI taxonomy): domain Eukaryota; kingdom Metazoa; phylum Arthropoda; class Insecta; order Siphonaptera; family Pulicidae; genus Ctenocephalides; species Ctenocephalides felis. The sequence goes on from NW_020538709.1 coordinate 920, forward strand.
TGCTGTATTTTGAAAATAATTTTTAAGTTATTTCAGTGGTATTTTTAGCCTTTTTCTTTGCTATATAGACTTTTTTTTGATATTTTAAAACGACCGAGCGGTTTTACATATGACAAAACGACTAGTAATATTTGTGAATTAAGCAGTAGTGAAGATGAGCTTGAAATAGACATTCATACAGACAAATTTTTCAAAATTACTATTCGCGCCTATCATTCCAAACAACAAAAGAAGAAGAAGTTCGAAAAATTAAAGGAAAATTACTGGTTAAGCAATCCTGCAAAAACAAGCAAGTTTTCGATGTTTTACAAAATATACCTAAGCCTGCAAATGAGGTCAAAAGAATTATTAATAAACCACCGCCTATTTTCATACATAAGGTTAATGACATTTAACCTTAAATAGGATTATTTGATACGCACGCACCTAAACAATACACTAATAAAATAATAAACAATAACTCGGTAAAAATACAAGTTGCTGATTCGCATACGTACGACAGAACTCCCAAACATTTGAAACTTAGAATTACGGATATGCATTCGTTCCAGGACAGAAACGCAAGGACCTTTAAGGTAGTTATCAGAAATCTTCACCACAGTGTTGATATTAATGACTTAAAAACAGAGATTGGAGCACATGGCCACACTGTAGCGCGTATTGAAAATATGGTGCACAAAACCAAAAAAGTTCCACTTAATCTGTTTTTGGTTGAATTAGAACGAAAATACAATAACAAAATATGCAAAATTGAATTTCTAAACCGAAAAAAATTATCGTTGAAGCTAAAAATCGAAAAAAAGAAATACCACAATGCAAAAGATGTCAAGGATATGGGCACACAAAATCTTATTGCTATAGACAGCCAAGGTGCGTAACTATAAAGGGTGCGAAATGAAAGTTTCCACCCCTTCGAGAAAGAACAAATGAAAACAGAATAAATTATTCTACAGTCAAACCAGGTACATCCTATGCTCAAGAGATTAATTCACAAACCTGTAACACCGGTAACAACAACAACAATAAAAATTTCGAAAACACATCAAACTCACCAAACAACAATCAAAACGATTTCAACGAGTTGAAATCAATGTTGAAGACACTAGTAGATCGGATGAGCGTTATGCTCAATCTCCTAACAGCCGCTGTACAAGAAAACCGATTGAATTAATGGATTATCTACGCATAGGAATATGGAACGCAAACGGTCTTGTGCAGTATCGCCAAGAACAAAATTTCTCAGGGCTGACGTGAGATTTATAAAAAATTGCTTTGTTTACTGAAAAAATAAATTTTCTAAATCTGTATTATTTTGCATTGTAAATTTACATATTACATTTATTTTTACATTTACATAGAAAACATTTACATGAAAACGCAGCTGTTTTGTTAGCTTTGAACATTTGGAATCATAATTAAAATTTGTTCACATTTTCTTTTTCTGAAAATAAAATGTGAAACAAGATACTACAAAAGATATTATTCTTTATTACCAAAATGACGAAAGCACTACAATTGTTCTTTCATATCCAAAAATAATTGTAGTTCACCATTTGGGTCGTATATTCCTTTAAGCATTGCATCACTATTAAGCTAACATACTTTGGTATTGAAAAGCACGTCATATTCACGCTCTAAATTATCAGGAAGTTTTTAAATTCACGATGATTTAAACTTTGCGACAAGTTCTAAATTTTTCCTGCAATATTGTTAAACTAATATTTATTTTATCAGAAAATGCTATTTCTGCAAACAACAGTTTTTACCAGTATTTGACTGACAACAAAATTAGCCTTTACATGGCTATATATTTGATAAAATATCTAGAAGAATAATCTGTAGTTGAGAAATGCTTGGCGGGCCACAAAAAAACATCCGGCGGGCCGCGGGTTGCTCATCCTTGGTATAAACCGAGTCATTGTTTATAAAATAGCTTGTGTCTCACACAGATGTTTGTCCATTCAGGTGGACAGCCGTCCCCAAAGAGTTAATAAATTTCTTTTTAATTTTAAAGTAATAGAAGGAGCAATTGCTCCATTGAAAGTACATATATGGTTAAGAACTTAGTGAACCGAAAAAACCTCCGAAATGGATTAAACTTCTAAACGTTCAGTGGGAGATTTCAGAAGATTATATTACAAAAATTATGTCAGAATATGGGAGAGTTTTATAATATCAGGAAGATATGTGGTCTGGAGAAAACATAATTACCTGTTACACGGGAAACAGAACATTCCTTATGAAACTAACAAAAGAAATACCTGATAGCATTAAAATTAATGTAAAAAATACAACAATAATTATAAAAGAACAGCCAAGAAAATATTTTGAATACGGAGAAATAAATCATATAAAAAAAGATTGCACAGCAATTATGAGAATAAATGAAAGACTAAAATATGTTGAAAAAATTAAGATTATAGTATATAATTAAGAAGATAATATAATAGAGGAAACTGTATACCAAAAAGACGAAAACAAAATCAAACAAAATGATCATAAAAAATGAAAAAAATAGTAATAAAAAAGAAGTAAATAGAATTATTGTCAATAAGAGAAGTAATGTTACAACGGCAAATAAAATAAAAAAAGAATCGACAAAAATAGATAAGAAAAATCATAACAATAGAAATAACACCAAAAAGAAACAAAATAATAAAAACTTCTACTCCAAAAACAGATGAAGTAATCAATCAAATCATTAGCAGGTTTGATATAAAAGCATCAAGTTTGTCATGATTGTCAAATGATCCCAATGAGAAAATGTTAATTGAACAAGATGAATCGTTAAAGTCAAATAAAGAATATGGTAAAAAAACCCGAAGAAGATTTAAACAAACAAATAAGAAAATTATAAATTATATAAATAAAGTTATAGTATTTGTATTAATATATTTGAAAACGTTTAAAATTTCTCGAATATTTCATTGCGGTACGAGAAGTTCCAACAAACAAAATTATAAACTACATAAATAAAAAAAACAAATATACTATTTAAAAAACATAGATAATTACAAAATTAGAAACTTAGCAACAATAAATATGAATGGTATAAGGAGTTTAACAACAAAAATTTTATTTACAAAAATCATAAGAGAATATGATTTAGGCATTATTATGTTACAAGAGATAAATGAAGACGATTTTATTTTTTGTTAAGCCATATGTGGACAAAATTGTTTGTCACATTTTTTTTTATGTCAAATGTAATGTTATATATATTTGTAATTTTAGCTCATAGGAATCTTAATGTATTTCTAATTGCTAAATAAAATGAGTCAAAAAAAAAAAAAAAAAAATGTCCCGCCATTACTATTAGTGACGTTGGCAACACTTCCCCTACTCAAACTATGTATCCGCCATTTAATATTTATGTTTATGTCAAGACTCTGTGAAATATCTCCTCTTCTTGCTGAACCGTGAACCAATTAACATTTAAAATAAACTTAATAATTTAAAGGAAGCATTTTTATTTGACCAATATAAAAGGATCTTAAATTTAAATGAGAATCAAAGAGGAACAGCACTCTTGATAAGATCTGGTATAGAATTTAAAAATATACATATACATAAAAATTCCAGAATAATAGGAGCAAAAATAGATGAAATAAATTTCATCAATGTCTATGCACATGCTGGGAATGGATTTAGATCCGAAAGAGAAAAATTATTTGAAAAAGAAATAGGCAGTGTATTTAGAAATAATACATCTAATATAATTATAGCAGGGGATTTTAACTGTGTTATTAAAGCATAAGACCAAAAAGGCCGAGCAAATAATAGTGTGGCCTTAAAAAGATTAGTGAATCAGCTTAAACTAAAGGATGCATGGAAACAAAAACATAAGAATGAATCAGGATACGCATTTCTTAGAGGCGGTTCTGCATCTAGATTGGGCCGGTTCTATGTAGATTCAAATATAAATAACAAAATTATAGACTGCAAAATAGTACCGATAGCTTTTTCGGACCATTACGCAGTAATTCTGAAAATAAAAGCATCTTTATAATTTAGGAGATAGCTATTGGAAAATGAACTACAAAATATTAAAATTTAATATTTATAGATAATAAATTTATAGAAAATGTATGTAGACATAAATTAATGAGATCGGGAATTATCTTTGATATATTGACCCAGAAATAGATGAAACAGAAATCTTAGGCAGTAAATGTTTAAAAGGAAAAAATAATGAAACTAAAAAGGTGACATCACAGCGAGTCAAAATTGTATTTAGAGGTAATAAGTTATCGGAAAGAGCTTATATACATTCAGTTAGTTGTAGGGTTGAACCATATATTCAAAGAGTAATACAGTGCCATAATTGCTAGATGCATGGCCACTCACAGGCACAATGTAGAAGTAAAATACGTTGTAGAATATGTGAAGATGAACATAAAATAGAGGTATGTAAAAGCGAATTAGTGATATGCTGTCTATGTTATCGTAATCATCAAGCGGATGATAAAGGCTGTGAGGTTTACTTAAAAAATAAAAAAATAATGAGATTATGGCAATGCAAAATATAACATATTTCAAAACAAGAAACATAGTGCAAAACAATGGATACGCTAAAGCAGTTGGTAACAGCAATCAGTTTGAAATATATCAAAATAGTTACCCAGAAATCATTGATACTACTGCACGGAATTCAAATATAGGTAGTAATAGGTATCAAATATAATACTATCAAATTGGAAGAAAAAAGAAGAATATTATGACAAAGAAGTGTTAATGAAAATTAATAAGCCGTACAAGAGGAATTATATGAGAAAGTATAACAACAGAAATGTTGAACATCGGTCAGGGGTAGATTTAGTAGTAATAGAAAGAAGTGATAGTACTAAAATCATTAGAAATGGTTTATTCTGAAGAATTTGAATAATTATTTATTTATTAAAGGTTAATGTGTGAGTATGTAGATATAAATATAAATATGTGTTTGAGTATGTATGTATGTATGTATGTGTAAATATATTATTGTGTGTGCATATATATAAATATATATTGAAAGAAACTATTTTTATTGTATTTATGTGTTTATTGTGTTAATTAATGTTTTGATTTATGATTATTGTTTTTTATAAGGATTAAATTATGAGAATAATGCAATGGAATATTAGATCATTTTATGCAAATAAAGAAAGTTTAGAAGAGTGGTTGTTCAATAAACAATTAGATATAATAGCATTATCAGAAACCTGGTTCAATAAGAACAATCAATATAATTTAAAAAAATTTAAGTGTATAAGAAAATATAGGAATGATAATAAAGATGGTCGGCATTATTTATAAATAAAAATATAGATAGTAGGTAATATGAACTAAATTTTAAATCAGTTGAAGAAGTTAACGTTTATAAGAAAAAAAAATTGATATCATTATATGTTGTTCCCAAAACAAATATTTCAAAAGTGCAATGGTTATTTTGTAAAATCCCAAAACCTTGTATAACAATGGGAGATTTTAATGCTCACAATTATGCGTGGGGTTGCTCATATAGTGACAGATATAGTAATGAACTATTGGAATCAATTGAAAAAAACATTCTACATTTAGTTAACAATGGGAGTCCGACCATGATATTTAAAAATACAAAAACGGCGGTTGATATAACTTTATGTTCATCAGAAATAATAAATAAGATAAAGTGAGAAGTGCAAAAGGAGTCACTGGGTTCTTACCATTTTCCAATCCATGTTGAACTTAATGTGAAAAATGACAAAAATGTGAATAAATCAGTAAGAAAATGGAATTGTAAAAATAATATTATATAAATAATATGAAACCTAAAACGATCGCTAGGAAAATTTTCAAAATGGTGAGAGCTATGATAAATATGGGTGAATCGGGAAATATATCAAAATGTAGTGATGATGTGTTAGATGTTCTAGTAGGCAAAATAGCACCAGCAGGAGTTAGTTACAATATTGGTGAAGATTTAAATGGATATGTGGAATTAGAAAATGATATATTAAGTAAACCGTTCACAAAATGGTAACAAGAAAAAATCTAGAATAAAAGAACAGATACGGCGCCTGGATTAAATAGTATTCAATATTATATGTTACAAAACCTCCCAGAGAAAGGTCAACTAATATTACTGAAAATAATTAACAAATATTGGAAGAGGCCTGAATTAATTGATGACTGGCATATTAATAAAGTGAATTTATTGCGAAAACCAAATAGAAATAGAAGTGAAATAGATGCCTATAGACCAATAACTTTAAGCTCGTGTATAGCCAAGATAAAAGATAGGATGATAAAGAGGAGGCTAGAATGGTGGTTGGAACATAATAAAATATTTCCAAGAACTCAATATGGTTTCAAAAAAAAAAATAGTACAATAGATAATCTAAGTATATTTATTAATGACATATATCTGGCATTTTCTAAAAATGCATATGTCGTAGCACTATTTAGTGATATAAAGAGAGCTTATAACAATGTAATACCTAATATTTTGTTGGATAAATTATTAAAGTTAGGTTTGACATTAAGTTTTGTGCGAAGTATAATTAATAATGTTTTCCACAGAAAAATAGTTATAGAAATATGTAAATAAGTAAAAAGATATTTCTATGTGTTATAAAAAATGTATTAAAAATTATGATTTCAAAACTATAAAAATGTCATGACATAATAATTATTTTTATCAAAAACCCATGGCCTCTTTTGATTCCCACACAAAACTCCCTGCCCAGTTTTGATCTCACACTAGTTTAAATATGCATGTCAACACGTTATATATATTTGGTGGGAAGGCAGATTGTAGCAGAGGTTTGAATCTCAAATTCAGGAAGGTATGAAATATCGCAGTCCACTGGCCTAATAATCGAAGTTAGTAAAACATATTACAAACTTGTCGATGGAGTATTTAGGGCAGTTGGGTAGATGAGGGCAGTTGATTCAATAGTGCAGGATTGATTTGTCTAAATCTTCATAAGAGCTTACTGTTTGAATGACTGGATTCGATGAGAACAACTTGGATGAAGTATCTAAATCCAGTTCTAAAAACAACATACAATCCAGATCCAGTTCCAAAGTCTTGAGTATCAAAAGACGATTTGGTGAGTAAAAGACAAAAAGAGAGGTTGAATTGCGATTCCAGTGAACTTTTTGGTATCAGCGATAACTCGAGGTCTGGACATACAGAATGAGTATGCCAACAGAAGTCCGGTGTCACGACTAGAGTATATGAGTTAACCCGAGATGAACCGAGGACTGGGCATACCTTTTAAGTAGCCAACTGAAGACCAGTGATTAGGGCGTTGCACAAAAGTCAATATTTTCTTATTTCAATTCTTGTAACTATCTTCAATCATTGTAGATGTCATAGGTCACCAGTATAGAAATATGTAAATAATTAAAAAAGATATTTCTATGTGTTATAAAAAAGTATTAAAAATTATGATTTCAAAACTATAAAAATGTCATGACATGATAATGGTTTTCATCAAAAACACATGGCCTCTTTTGATTCCCACATAGTTATAGAGGTGAATGATAAAAAATATGAAAGATACTTATGAGTCATTCTTTTACAAACCGTAAACCAACCATACCTTGACATTTTAGAATTGGCTGAAATTTTTTTGTAGATATCTTATATATAAAAATGGAGTTCTCTCAAATGTCTTAGTAAAACTCGAAAACGGCTAAACCGATTTGGCCAGTCTTAGTCTTGAAAAATTCGTGCCAATCCAGAGAAAGTCCAAAAGGTGAGAAATTATTTCAAATCCGCTTAGAAACTTTACATTTTTAATTTGAAAATTTTTGGTAAATAGCACTTGATACAAAATGGCTTCCCACACAATATTATTCAAATGACAGATGAATACTACTCATGTGTCAAAACAAAGTTAAAACTGATTATGTGTTATTTTTTTAATTTTATATATTTTTAAATGTTAATAAGTATGCTTATTTTGATTTTATATGAGGTTTGTATTTAAATCTCAAGTGTTTGCTCACTGCCTTTTTGTATTCTTTTATCAAAAGCTTGAAATAATACTATTCTTATCGATTAAGGCTTGCTTATGAAAGAATAAATAAATAATTTTGTTTCAAACGCTGTGCTGTGCAAGTACTTATTGGTTTAATGTGAATAATGTATTACCAAAACATTTTCTGAATTATATTATTATTGCATTTAGGTTATTCAAATTAAAATCCTAAATTTGGAATTCATCGAAGTGGCCCCTTCGAATATGGCGTGCGAACACCTTAGACATTTCTGTCTAATCACTTATTGCAAGTTATAATAGACAGCGATATGAATAAGAAAATTGGATTATAACACAGATAGTAATTTTAGAAAGCATATTCATAAAAATCTCAATTATGTGTACATACAAGTACAAGATCTTTGGAAACAAAGTTGTTTGAAAATTGCTTATAAAGCTCACATTATGTTATGTGACATCCACATAAGTACAGTTTAAATAAATATGGAAGTAATCATTTCGAATATATACAGTACAATCTATTTACAATACAATTTTCTTATTACTATACTATACTAGAATGAGTTTTGTAGTTATATGGTCCATGATATTTATATTTTTAGGGTTTGACAAACGTCAAACCGTTATATTACATAGGCAATCTACGCATAGAAGGAAGTTTTTCCAGCATTCCAATTAGCAATGAAAAAATTAAAAAAGTTGAACATATTCCACATGGTAATAATGAAATTTTTACAGATTTTTTCTTATGTTGTTCAGATACAAATGCTGTTATTGATCGCGTCTTTTTCAATTACTTTACGAGCATACTATATACAAGTCAGGGTGATAACAAAGATGCCAGTTATTTGGATACGCGGTTGCAAAAAAGGAAAATCAAAATAAACTCATTGAAATTTATTAACTTCCCGAAGGTAAGTTTTATGTTTTCTCGACGTTTCAAGCTTTTCTGAATCGAATGAAACCAAATTTGGAAAAGTATGTGTGTGTGTATGTGGGTGTGTATGTGTGTGTGTGTGTGTGTGTGCGTGTATGTGAACAGATTTTTTGCCGTAAATCGACGTTTTCTCAAAAACGGCTCGACCGATTTCAAAAATTTAAAATCCACTCGATGTACCTCGATGAGGACTATCGTTTAACAATTTTGTGCGACGATCGGCAAAGCCGTTTCTTTATAAATCGCAGAGAAGTGAAAATTTTTTTGTCTACGTTTTAGCCCGCAATTCTGAATCGATTTTGAATATTCAAAAACCGTTCGAAAGATATTGGTTGGAAATCGTGCTGATTAGTTTTTGGTAGAGATCGGCCGGCCGGGCCTTTTCTTGTAATAAAATTAAAAAAAAAAAATCGACGATTTTTATGATTATTAACTTCCCGTAGGGTAAGTTATTGTAATGGGCCGAAAATTGGAATTGAAAATTTTCACATTTCTCGACGTTTTGAAAGTTTCTGAACATTTCGGCATACCTCAGAAAAAATGGATGTGTGTGTGTGTATGTATGTATGTATGGATACAAATTTCCAGTCACGTTTTCGGGCGCACGGATCAACCGATTTGAATGGTTCAAAAACATTCGATTCCTATCGATAGGGAAAAAAGCTGATTAGTTTTTGGCAAAGGCAGGTCCAGCCGTTTCGAATATACGCAGCAAAGAGTGCAGAAAATAGAAATCGACTTTTTGAGAAAGCGGAGTATCCCATTTGAATGATCTAAAAAACATTCAATTAGTAATGATTGGGAGAAAAGTTTATTAGTTTTTGGCAAAGGCAGGCCTAGCCATTTCGATGATACGGAGCTAAATATGTAAAAAATGGCAGTTTTTGAGAGAACTAAGCGTCCGATTTGAATGATTCAAAGAATTTTCTGCTAGTCTTAACAAAATAATTGATTTTGGAAAAAAAATTTTTTTTGTTTCTAATTTTTTTTTTTTTTAATTTTTTGTATATCGAAAATAATTCAGATTTTATTTTTAATTCTGACTATAGTTCTAATATACTTTAAACAAATAATTTCAACTTTGCAATTCAGTTTATATAATTCTTATAAATATTAGACAATGTTACAATATTTATAATAATCTATTTGAAAGCATTCAGTATTCCTCGAACATTTCGTTACGGTACGGGAAGTTCCAGCAATTTGCCTTAAGGCACGATGCCACCCACCCCACTAGTTTTTTTGACGGTAGATACCATAGTCAAAATTAGAACTTTCATCGACGTTTGCTCAAAAACGCCTGAACCGATTTCAGATATTTAAAAAGCATTTGATGTATCTCGATGAGGATTATCCTTTCTCAGTTTTGTGCGAAGATCGGCCGAGCCGTTTCTTTGTAATTTGGAAAAAAGTGCTATACCTTTCGTCCACATTTAAGCTCATACTACCGAACCGAATTTAAAAAATCAAAAACTGTTCGAAAGATATTAGTTGGGAATGATACTGAATAGTTTTATTTAAAAATCTACCGAGCCGTTTTCTTGTAATTAACTGTTGAAAAAAAAATTTAGGCCGATTTTTATGGAACTTTTTCTGGCGATATATATCATGTTCTTATAGGACTTACTGAATTATTAGGGCCTTACGACAAGTAGTTTAATTTTAAAAAATCATCAAAGTTTAAGAACATGAGTAGTTTTTTTTGACGTTTGTTAAAAATAAAATTAGATAATTTAGTTGGTATAACGATAGTGTACTTAGTCTTGAACATAGTAAACCATTAAAGTCCTACGGAAACTGGTTCAATTATAATTATTGATTAATTAAAATTATTGATTTTTGAAAATTTGCTTTTAGAAAATCCACTCGAAATACTTATAACCACTCATAAATTAATTTATGTATCATGGATTAAGCCGATTATTTACACATATCGGGAAGTTCATGTAACTTGCCTCAAGGCTAAATACCAAACCAACTAGTTACAGTTTGTACTCATGTTAAAAATGTGGATATGTGAATACAATTTATTTACAGTGCAAATTCTTCATTACAATACTAAAACGATGGCAACAAATATCACAGAAGAATGGAAAGTGTCAGCAGTACAGTGCGGACTTGCATTATATTACATGATTTCATCATCCAAATAGGTCGTGCACAGAAAGAAGTTTTTCCAGCATTCCAATTTGCAATGAAAAAATTAAAATGTTTTAACATATCCCACATACAGAATTTTCTTTATGTTGTTCAGATACTAATGCTGTTATTGATCGGGTCTTTTTCCAATTACTTCCCGAAAATACTATTTACAAATCATGGTGATAACAAAGATGCCACTAATTTGGATACACGATTGCAAAAAAAGAAAGTCAAAATAAACACATTGAAATTTATTACAATATGAACTCATGTTAAAAATGTGAATATGTGAAAAAAAATTAAGAAAGAAAAAATGTCCTATAGCTATATAACAATCCGGAGAACTCTCAGCATAAAACATTTCACGGAAACTAATTTTTAAATTGCAACTTACGGATAATAAGCTAAATTATAATCATTTAGAACTCCAAGATAGTTATTGATTATATAATTAATAGAGAAAAATAATAAGATGAATTTAAACAATATTTGTTATTTGTTCATTGCTTATTAATTTATATACATTTATGACATGGGATATTAAAGAAGAAATACTAATTTCATTGAGGAAGAAATTCGTGGACTACTAAATTAGTTCAAACAAAATTCTTTGAACAATAAAATACTACTAATGTCTAATTTCTTTAGTTGTGAATACATTCAGTTTCTGAAAATTCTTTAATGTTTCAATAGATTAATGTTTACATAGCTGATAAAATTTTTATTAGTTGATTATATATTCAACGAAAATATTTATAACTATAATTAATATATATATTATAATAAAGACTGAGAAATATATATCGTTTTTTGTATTATTTATCACCTAGAGACGCATTGTTATAGCTTTATATTGTCTTCATATTTAGTGTTCAACATTAAGCATAAATGCACAGTTTAATATATTATAGAATCGATTGTATTAAGTTGGTGACATACATTTTACATAAATGTCGTGTTATAAATTTTAAGCAACGAATTTTTTACTAATTATTTGTTTTAAAGTTTTTAACATTTTATTTAATTTAGTAGAATTTTTTAATATATTTTAAGAATTAGAACAAGAAACAAGCTGAAAAAAATTAAAGTTTTGAGGAAAATTATGTTTAAATTACACATTATGATTATGTGTTACTTTGATTATCATTTAATCTTTTTATTACTTTCTTATGTGCATCATATTTTCTTATAATCAATTTTTTCTATGTGTTTGCGTTATTTTTTAAGTTATCTGTTTCATACATTTTTTTAAGCTTATGTTAGTAATAAGTTAAATTTGAATGCAACGGTCATCAGTGCGAAGTAGGCTATGATATAAGTAATATTGGTTGATTAGTTAACATAAGGATTAATGCTTTGTTTGATTACTCTCTTTTATCTATGGTTTGAAGCTTAATGCCGAATCAAAGTTATTGTGAAAGATAGTGAGAATACAGAGTTATTGAAGAAGTGTAGTGTTTTAGTGTGATTTAGGAGAATCACAAACTCGTCTTGTTTCGTCCTCTGTACTGTTAACATCGTTGCACTTAGTGTCCCTTAAACTGCAATAAAATCTAGCTAATAAAATATGAGTTCTGAAAACACGTGTGTGTGCTGCAGTGGCGTAGTCCCGTCAGATAAGTTGGTGACATGTTGTGCATGCAAATGCAAATATAAGTATACATGTGTTAATTTGAGTTTATCTGAAGTGCGGTCAATAACATCAAAAAAAGGACTAATGTGGAACTGTAGTGCGTGTGCGAATCTCGGAAATGACCTGAGCGAGATCAAACTTATGTTAGTGCAGTTACAACGTGAAATAACTGCACTAAAAGAATGCAAATCATACAATAATAAAGCAATAGATGAAGATCAATTCGAAGCCTTGGTTAATGAAACTTCTGAACGTAATAGGCGTTCGTATAATATAATTGTGTATAATGCTAAAGAACCACTAAACGATACTAACAACTATAATAAAAGTGAGGATACCACATTGATTAATAATATATTCGAAGCGACAATAGGTGTACCTTGCTCGCCGTCGTCTTTCGATCTATTCAGATTGGGAAAACCGGACACGCTAAGGACTAAGCCAAGGCCGTTAAAAATCGTATTTAAAGACAATAGCTTGCCTAAAAAAATTTTACTCAATTGCAGAAAACTAAAAGACAGTGCTAATCTCAAAAACCTCAATATCACTGAAGATCGGACACCTAGGCAACAAAAATATTATCAGGGATTAAAAGTCAAGCTTCTTGAGCGCGAAAAAAATGGTGAAAAAAATCTAAAAATTAAATATATCAATGGCGTTCCACAGATTGTATCTTTAAACTGACTTTGCCCACAGACAGTAATATTATTACATGCTATTATCAAAATGTTCGCGGACTAAATACAAAAATTTCTGATTGCCTGCTTGCAACATGCAACCTTGAAAATGATTTTGTCGCCTTTACTGAAACTTGGCTAAGGAATGATGTACACAACTCCGAATTCTTCTGTGACAGTTTTAATATCTTTAGATGTGATCGATCATATGGTGTCAATAATAAATATCGCGGCGGTGGTGTTCTTCTTGCCGTGAATAAGAATATTACTTGTGAACCCTTGGAATTAGACTGTATTGGTGAATCCCTTCCATCGATAGATATTGTTGGCTGCAAGTGCATTCTTAATAAATTGTGTATATATGTGTTTACAGTATATGTGCCACCTGATGTATCATCTGAAGATTTTGAAATATTTCTTGAACTCTTTGAATCTCATATTCTGGTAAAAATGTTTTAATTTTAGGTGACTTTAATGTACCTCATTTTGCTCAATATTCGCACAATTTCACTAACACAAAATGTAACTCTATCTATAATTTTATGAATCTCTTAGGTCTCAATCAATATAATCATATTTTCAATATTAGTAGTAGATTGTTAGATTTAGTTTTTAGCTCATATAACTGCAATATTATCCATGATACCGAACCTCTGTTACCTGTAGATAATTATCATCCTGCTCTTCATATTTCTGTTTCCCTTACAACATCCTTTTTACCTAAGGCCAATGCATTACAACTTAATAATAATACCTCTCATTACAATTTTTATAAAGCGGATTTTCCTAATCTTTACATGGAAATTTTAAACACATCGTGGAGTTCTCTGTATACCTGTTCCGACGTAAATGATGCGTGCGATCTTTTTTATGACACTATTTATAGTATATTCGATAGATTTGTACCTAAAACCAAGAACTCTCCATCCAATAAATTTAAACCTTGGTTTAATTTCAACATTATTAAAAACTTGCGTATGAAAAAATACTATCACAAAAAATATAAATTAACTAATAACACTTTATATTACGAAAATTTTAAATTATATAGGAAATTAACAAAATCACTCATGAAAGACGCTTATAACTTATATATACAGATGTTGAACGTTCTCTATCGCATAATCCAAAATACTTCTGGTCATTCTTACGCAGTAAGACTGCCTCTAACATAGTTCCTAATAGAGTATGCTACTTGGACAAATATTATGATTCACCTGATGCTATAGTAGATGCATTTAATTCATACTTTTCTAGTGTTAATCAACCCAAGCTAGATATGCCTATTTCGTTTGATCATAACAATAGAGTAATGGTTGATATTGAAAAGATTGATTCTAGTTGTGTGCAAGTTGCTATGGCAAAATTGAAAAATTCTAAAACATTTGGATTTGACGGTATTCCATCATTTCTTGTACGTGATTGTTCAACTGTTCTTTGTGATCCACTTACATTTTTATTTAATCTGTCGTTGAGTTCAAACACTTTTCCGAACTGTTGGAAGATAGCGCGTATAGTACCAATTTTCAAACATGGCGACTCATCTAATATTACTAATTATAGACCCATATCTTTATTATCTAATTTTGCTAAAGTTTTTGAAAAAATTGTATTTAATAAACTAATTCCATCAATAAAATATTTAATTTCTAATAATCAGCATGGTTTTATGCCTGCTCGTTCGACAACTACTAATCTTATATGCATTAAACAATTTCTTGCTGAGAATCTTGACATTAACGGACAAGTTGATGTAATTTACACTGATTTTAGTAAAGCTTTTGATAAAATAGATCACAATATACTACTTACTAAATTATTCAAAATTGGTTTTAATACTTCACTTACTTATTTCTTTAAAAGCTATCTTGAAAATCGTAAACAGTTCGTTTTTCTTAACGGATTTTTGAGTAACTTTGCAACTGTCAGCTCGGGTGTGCCCCAGGGGTCCACCCTTGGTCCTCTTTTATTTAATATTTTTATCAACGATATATCAGAAGTAATTAATTGTCCTCATCTATTGTTTGCAGATGACCTTAAGTTATATCTTAAAATAAACTCAATAGATGACTGCCTAGTAATGCAGTCTCAACTAAATTCATTTCACTCTGGTGTGTTCAAAATAAACTGGAACTGAATATATCTAAATGCAAAATTATTAGTTTTACAAACAAGCGCGTTCCGACGCATTTTGATTATAAAATTTCTGACACCTGCATAGAAAGGTGTGATAAAATATCTGACTTAGGCATTGTATTTGATTCTTGTTTGAGTTTGACTTTTACAGATCACATATCTAACATATGTAGCAAGGCGCAAAAATCACTAGGAATAATATTAAGAAACTGCAAAAAATTTGAATCTAATCTGTCACTAATTAGCATATACTATGCAATTGTACGTTCAAAGCTGGAGTATGGATCGATCATTTGGTATCCTAACCATAGCAATAATTCAGATGCGATAGAGAAGGTTCAAAGAAAATTTCTAAAATATCTATACTTTAAAAAACACAAAATTTATCCTGAACGTGGTTTCGACCACAATATTTTACTTAATACATTCTGCGTATCATCTCTTGCAACACGTCGTTTCACTGATAGTATTTTGTTCCTGTATAAATTATGTAATAATGCCATAGATTGTCCTCTAATTCTTAACCAACTATCCTTTAACGTTCCTAGACTCTCATCCCGAACTCAAATGTTTTTCAAATATCCTACTCCTAAGACTAATGCTCTATTAAACTCACCTATAGTGCTAATGTCCTCTAATTTCAACTCAATTAATAAAGATATCGATATTCACAATACTTCAGTAAAACAATTAATTACCATCTGTACAAATTAATCTTAATATTTTGCCACGAATATGTTATTTCCATCATATATAATTTAGTTTTACCGTTAAGAATTTTTTTAAGAGTTTTTTATTTTGTGTTATGTATTGTTATGTTATGAATTATTATGTTATGTTATTAATATTAATATCATATATTAGTATATTTGTATTATTATAATATGTATATTAAAATTGTATTTTTAAGTCCTCCTGGAGCTACTCTGTGGGCTATACGATAAATAAATAAATAAATAAAATAATAAATAAATAAATACAGAGTTATTGAAGAAGTATAGTGTTTTAGTGTGATTTAGGAGAATCACAAACTCGAATACAGATTACTTAAGAAGTATGGTGTTTTAGTGTGATTTAGGAGAACACAAACCCTATATACAGTAGTATATAAATTACTATATAAATCTGATACCAGCTGTGCACGATGCCGAGAAGAAATAGACCTGACATTGGTCGTCGAAGTCGATTACACGCCTAAAACGTGCAGCGACACTAGGTCTCCTACTATTGAGAAATAGTAGTAAAGAGCTACACTAGCTTCCACACTTAGGGACCCTAATGTGTGGAGGGGGTCAGGATGCTACCAGGTATATAACGAAAGCAGCTAACCATTCTCGGTCTTCTTTTCTCCTCTACAGGTCGAGCAGTCACATCTGGAAATACTAGAAAGACCAACCGAAAGAATACCCAAGAAGACTTTGTAAATTATTATATTTATTTTGTAATAAACTTTATTTTTCATTTATAATTGTAGTGTCTTGATTTTTATATGTGGGACCACCCCACATAATTGGTGACCCCGACGCTGAATTGGACCACATAGCGTGTGAACTGAACTACCATAGTGGACTATCCGCACAGAGGACAAGAAAATACAACTAACAATGAATGAAACATGCAGGATTCTAAAGGTGAACTGGATGCAATCTCACGCACTCCGCATCTACCGCCATTTTTGAGTGAGAAACCAACATTGTGGTTCACAATAGTCGAATGCAATATTTCTTCGATGCCGCATCTTTAATGACCTGGCTAAATATGAATATGTAATAGCTCACTTAGAATGCAAATATTTACTCCAAGTAGAAGACGCAATAAACTCTCCACCTGCAGAGAATTAATACATAAAACTAAAGGAGGAATTAATCAAAAGGCTATCAATTTCCGAACGGCAAAGGATAAGACAATTACTTCTGCAAGAAAGATCTTGGTGATCGAAGTCCTTCTCAGTTCCTACGTCACCTTCGTTCGTTGGTCAGATTAATACAGTCGACAATTCACTCCTACGAGAAATCTGGATTCAACTACTACCGGTACAGACTCAACATATTGCAAACCCAGATCAATGCAGACCTAGAAGAACTTGCATCGCTCGCCGACAAAATATGTGAGATTGCAACAACCGCCAGTAATCCCAGCAACTAGTAACAACCAACAGCAAGACACCATACAAATACAAATTGATAAAAATGATCCACTAACACAGCGTGTGGAAGATCTTACAGAGCAATTAGCTAAGTTCACCTATCGTAGCAGACTCAACCTATCAGCAAATGCTTCTAGATCGCGCACCGAAATACATTATATGGTACCACCAACACCAATTCGAAAGAAGGCAAAAAAATGCGAGAGTCATGTTCGTTCAGAGAGGAAAACTCGAACGGCAAGGAGTGATGGCGACCTATCCTTGCTCTTCATCAAGCGTCGCCTCTTCATAAGTGATCGCAGAACTAAGGTACAGTTTTTGGTCGACACAGGTTCAGACATTTGCGTGTATCCAAGGCGCTTAACTGCTAAACTTAATCCACAACTAAACTATACTTTGTCTGCAGCCAATGGAACCAACATACGCACGTACGGGGATATATTTTACAATTAGATTTTGGACTAAGAAGAAATTTTACTTGGAGATTCATATGTAGCAGACGTAACAATGCCTATACTTGGAGCAGACTTTTTGGCGTACTACAATATCATTATCGATATAAAGAATTCTCGTCTACATGACAACCTGACATCACTGTCATCTCCAGGATGTGTCACATTCTCTCGGATATAAAGTGCAAGTCTATATTTGGAGATAGTGCATACAATAAATTATTAGCACACCCTGTTCCAAATGCTCAAATAGCTTATTTAGTGATGTATCAACCATTCTATCGGTGCAGTATTACAGCAGTACATCAATGGCACTTGGCAACCTTTGGGCTTCTTTTCAAAAAAACTATCTGAGAAACAACAACTTTGGCCAGCATAATATCGAGAAACTTTTGACTGGATACGAAGCAGTGCAAGATTTTCGAAGCTTAGTGGAAGGCAGACATTTCATTTGGTTTACTGACCACAAACCTTTAATTCACACGCCTTCTCCCAACAAAAAGACAAGCTGCCGCCAATACAATTAATCAGTTAAGTTTTCTTGTCACAGTTTACAACAGATGTTCGCTATGTTAGTGGACAACAAAACATTGTAGCCGACGCTTTCTCAAGAGCAGAAGCCATAACATCGCCTTTGGATCATCACTCCGTTATTGCTAAATCGCAAGACGAAGATGAAGAACTTGTAACGCTCTTAAAATCAGATATTGCTCTCAACCTGAAACGCATCGCTATTCCAGGAACGAAAGAACAATTATATTGCGACATATCTCAAAAATCGATTACGTCCTTATGTTCCTGCTGAACAAAGACGACACATTTTTTAATACTCTGCACAATCTATCTCATCCAGGTATAAAAACCACAACTAAACTCATCACGGATAGATTTGTTTGGCCTGTCATTCGCAAGGATTGTAGAACCTGGGCTCGAAGCTTCATCTCATGTCAACGCTCCAAAATTGTTCGGCATATAGTCACACACACTTGGAGAGTTCAAAGTGCCACCCGCCAGATTTTTGCATGTTCACATTGACATTGTCGGACCACTTCCACAATCAAAAGGCTTCAAATACCCATTTACCGCTATAGACCGTTACACACGTTGGCTTGAAGTTTTTCCTCTATCAGATATTACCGCAGAAAGTGTAACCTGGGCTTTCTTTGTATTCTTGGATTTCACGCTTTGGTGTTCCATCTCAAGTAACAAGCGACCAAGGACTGCAATTCTGTTCAGCTGTTTTTTTCAAGGCGTAACCAAACTACTAGGAATTTCCCACACTCCTACTACAGCATATCACCCGCAATCGAATGGATTGATTGAAAATGCCACAGGCCCCTGAAAACAGCCCTCATGTGCCATGCAGACCCGTCATGGATGGATTCTCTACCAATTATTTTATAGGAATTCGAGCTTCTGTTAAAGAAGACATTAAAAGCAGCAGCAGCCAAATTAGCCAAGTATTCACACACGGGAAAAACTAGAAGTCCAACCGAAGAATACCCAAGAAGACTGTGTAAATTATTATATTTATTTTGTAATAAACTTTATTTTTTCATTTATAATTGTAGTGTCTTGATTTTTATATGTGGGACCACCCCACATAATTGGTGACCCCGACGCTGAATTGGACCACATAGCGTGTGAACTGAACTACCATAGTGGACTATCCGCACAGAGGACCCCACCCCACAAACGTAATTCGCGTAATAACCGCCACTGATGGGCAGATGGAGACTGATAATAATGATAGCCAGATTGCAATCAGTTCAATTTTTACTCAGTCTGCAAGCAGATATTGAACAGTAATTATCATATTTAATTTTAAAATATTTTTTATAAAATGCCTAAAACGAAAGAAGAAATCAAACAAAAAACTGAACAAGTTGAAAGAAGTCTTGAGAACATTTTCAACGAAATGCAAGAATTCAGGGAACTTTTAAAACATTGGAGACAAATGAAGATAAACAATTTTTAAAAGTTAATAATAATCCATCATATGTTGATAGAAGAAATCCTCAAGGCATCGGGACAACGTCAGAAACACTATATATTTTGATAAATGTAAGAATGAAGATGTTGTTTAACATATTGATAAAATTATTAAATTTAAATTATTTAAATTAAATCATACATTTTAGCGGAAAGATTGTGATATTTTACTGTGTACACCGAATATGTATCAAAGATATGAAAAAGGTATGTGAAAAATTTCTTACATAAGTAATTATAAATAATTTTCTACAATTTCTCTACAATTTAAATGCATGCAAATAAAATATTAATGAACTAGCGTTACAAATATGTATATATTTCCAAGATAATTTTTAATATAACTACTTCATTTTCCAAAATGTAATTACAATACTAGCAATTTTATATTTATGTTTATAATAAAATTCGTTACAAAATCCACTAATTCCTATTATATATTAACAGTTTTTGCTTTATATTTAATAAGATTTTTTATAATTCTACAATTTCTACAATTTAAATGCAAATAAATATTAATGATACTAGCGTTACAAATATGTATATATATTTTCAAGATAATTTTTAATATAACTACTTCATTTTCCAAAAATGTGATTACAATACTAGCAATTTTATATTTATGTTTATAATAAAATTCGTTACAGAATCCACTAATTCTTATTATATATTAAACAGTTTTTGCTTTATATTTAATAAGATTTTTATAATTATTACATGGATATTATTCTTATCATAATAAAATAAAATGATTTTGAATGACAGATTTGCTTGAGTTTAGAAACAAGTTGCTGCAAATCGATCGCAACAGCAGCGAGCACGCGAAAATGAAACTACTCGAATTCGCAGAAGCAATGCTTCAGTCAACCTGGAGCGAGCAGCATTCTCTTATGATCCGGAAATAGATTACAGTGCCCACAAATTTGTAAAAATTGGAGACATGTCGATCATTTGTCAGCACTGTAAAGCCTTAAAATACAATGGTGAATCTGCAGGACTATGTTGCGCTGGCGGTAAGGTGAAGTTGCCACAATTGGTACCACCACCTGATCCATTACCACTCACTAATTTTTGGAATGACCAATGACTCTAAACACATCTTATCCAACATCCAGAAATATAATAATTGCTTTCAAATGACATCTTTCGGAGCAACGCTACCACTTTCGGAGGGAGAAGATGGCCACCACTTTAATGTCAAAATGGTTAATCCAATCACAGGCAATTATAAACGTAATTAAATAATATTTTTTAACTCAATATCTATATTATGTTAACTATCAATAGATGACAGGAATCTAGTAGGCGTTGGGTAATATGTAAA
>NW_020538710.1:0-20191 GCF_003426905.1 Ctenocephalides felis
TTGATTTTGACATGTTTTTACAATAAAATGTTGTTTCGCCGCCTTCCTTCTGGTGCTTTTTGTCAGAACACACAATAAAATCGCTTTTCTTTCTCTCGCATTTAGATTATGCCACTGATAAGTCAGTATATTTGTTCATTTTTTTGCTGCCATAATGGTTTGTTTTTCTATTATATTGTCTAATAATTCATTTGTACAATATAAAGTAAAATAATCTATTGGATGTCTTATATTGCTTGGTATCTGTAGTCGGGGTGTTTGCTGATGTATGTCAAACTCGATTAGTGAAGGAAATTTGGCACATTCGATAATATCTTTACACTCTTCATTTAATTTGTCGAACTTCTTCTTCTTTTTGTTGATTGGATAATATCATCATCACATTTATCACTATCTTTGGGGCGAATAGTAATTTCGTAAAATTTGTCTGTATGAATGTCTACTTGAAACTCATCTTCACTACTGCTTAATTCACTAAATTTACCAGTCGTTTTGCCATATTTGAAAGCGCTCGGTCGTTTTAAATATTAAAAAAAGACCATATAGCAAGAAAAATGCTAAAAATACTACTAAAATAACTTAAATTATTTTCAAAATACAACACTGTTTATCACTGCTATATGTAATTTTATTACATTACAAACTGAGTCGTGTGAGTTCATAAATAGCCTGTGTCTCACACAGATGTTTGCCCACTCAGGTGGTCAGCCGTCGCCAAGAGTTAATACACTCCTTTGTAATCTTAAAGTAATAGAAGGAGCAATTGCTTCATTAAAAGTACATATATGGTTAAGAAAAATCCTTGAAGGTATATTCGAAGATATAAATTGCATTCATGGAACTGCCATGGAAAGTAAAATATTAAATGTCAGATTCAAAAATGCGGAAATTATAAGTAAAATTAAAAATAAATACGAAGCTAATATTAAGTACAAAGATGAAAACAATCAAGTTACGAAGTAGAATTTAGTGAACCGGAAAAACCTCCGAAATGGATTAAACTTCTAAACGTTCAGTAGGAGATTTCAGAAGAAATATTACAAAAATTATGTCACAAAATTATGTGGGAGAGTTTTAAAATATCAGGAAGATATGTGGTCTAGAGAAAACATAATTAACTGTTACAGGAGAAACAGAACATTCCTTATGAAACTAACAAAAGAAATACCTATAGCATTAAAATTAATATAGAAATACAACAATAATTATAAAAGGACAGCAAAGAAAATGTTTTAAATGCGGGGAAATAAATCATATGAAAAAAGATAGCACAGTAAATACGAGAATAAATAAAAGACTAAAATATGTTGAAAAATTAATCCTGCAATATATAATAAAGAAGATAATATAATAGAGGAAACTGTATACCAAAAAGACGAAAACAAAATCAAACAAAATGATCATAAAAAAATGAAGAAAACAATAATAATAAAAAAGAAGAAAATAAAATGATTGTAAATAAAAGAAGTAATGTTAAAACGGCAAATAAAATAAAAAAAATCGATAAAAATAGATAAGAAGAAAAAACATACGTAACAATGAAATAGAAATAACACCAAAAAGAAACAAAACAATGAAAACTTCTACTCCAAAAATGAAGTAATTAATCAAATCATTAGCAGATTTGATATAAAAGCATCAAGTTTTCATCTGATGTCTTGTCAAATGAACACAATGAGAAAATGATAATTGAACAAGATGAATCGTTAAAGTCAAATAAAGAATATGATGAAAAAAAACGAAGAAGATTTTAACAAACAAATAACAAAATTATAAACTATATTAATAAAAAACAACAAAAATATTCTTTAATAAACATGGATAATAACAAAATTAGGAACTTAGCAACAATAATTATAAATGGTATAAGGAGTTTAAGAACAAAAATTTTATTAAAAAAAATCATAAGAGAATATGATTTAGACATTATGTTACATGAGATAAATGAAGACGATTTTAATTTTTTAAGCCATATGAAAGTATTATAAATTTAAATGAGAATCAAAGAGAAACAGCAATATTGATAAGGCCTGGTATAGAATTTAAAATATGCTATTACATGAAAATTCCAGAATCATAGGAGTAAAAATAGATGAAATAAATTTCATCAATGTCTATGCACATGCTGCGAATGGATTTAGATCCAAAAGAGAAAAATTATTTGAAGAAGAAATAGGCAGTGTATTTAGAAATAATACACCTAATATAATTATAGCAGACGATTTTAACTGTGTTATTAACGCAAAAGACCAAAAAGGCCGAGCAAATAATAGTGCGGCCTTAAAAAGATTAGTGAATCAGCTTAAACTAACATAAGAATGAATCAGGATACAGGCGATTCTGCATCTAGATTGGACCGGTTCTATGTAGATTCAAATATAAATAAAAAAATTATAGACTGCAAAATAGTACCGATAGCTTTTTTGGACCATAACGCCGTAATTCTGACAATAAAAGCATCTTAAACAATACCCTTATTAGGGAAAAGCTATTGGAAAATGAACTACAAAATATTAAAATCAGAGAAATTCGATAATAAATTTATAGAAAATGTCCGCCTACCAAATTAATAGAATGGTGGCAAAAAGAGCAAAACCCAAAATTAAATATATAGCAGAAGGTATTTCGATACAAAACGCCACAGATTTCAATAATACAATCAGTTATTTTGAGCAAGTATTGAATGAGGCTGTCTCAATTCACAAAGAAACCGGAGGTATATAGGAAATAATTAAGGAAATAAAAGCGACGATTAGAAAATTACATAATTTAAAAAATGAAGCTATCAAAATAAGATCAAAAACACAAACAATAGCAGAAGATAAACGATAATTTAACAATATACGAAATAACGAAAGAAAAGAAAAATGAAGAAAATAAATATATTAAATCGATGTATAACTCGAAAAACAACTTATTACAAAACAATAAAGATATTAGAAAGAAATGGAATTATCATATAAATGTTTCTATAAAAAAGAATCAATACCAAACATAGAAAAACATGCTTGAAAAATACAATAAAAATATTAATATTATTTTCAATGAGAAGCTAAGAAATGAGATTACAGAAGAAGTAAAAAAAGCAATAAAATCTGCAAAAGATAATAGGACCCTCGGTTTAGATGGAATTCCATACGAATTTTATAAAAAATATGAACAAATTTCAACACCTCTTCTTGTAAAAACGTTCAATGAATTTATAAGTAATCCGGAATATATAAATAAAGAGTTTACAGTAATAATCATCCTAAAACCTGAAGTAAAAAATCCAAAATATACAGATGATTACAGACCAATAAGACTCCTAAATTGTGATCTTAAATTGTTTTCAAAAATCTTAGCGATAAGAATTAAAAAAAAAAACAGTATACAAAACGTCATAAATGAAGCTCAAACCTGTTGTATAGATGACAGAAATATTATCAATAATTTTACAACAGTTAGAAATTTAGTAGCTTTCTATAATACAGAAAAACAAACAAGCGGGTCTAATAAATATTAATTTCAAGAAAGAATTTGATATGATGTCACATGCAGTCGAGTTTCGGTAACCGAAGCGATCACATCGTTTAAAATATTTATTTAAAAGTATTATTTTGATTGTAGTGAATAAAAGAATGGAGGCCGGGTTTATACACTAGGTCTAAATTTGTAGGGGATTGAGATTAGATTAAAACTAGGCTCGTTCCTAGTAGATCTAAAGTATAAAGTCTGGAATTCACCCGACATCGATTTTAAATCGTGCTTTTTAAAAGCAATCTCTCAGTCATTCTCTCAACATATTAAATATCTTGATATCTGTCAAAATTATAAGGTGAATGTGCCTTCTGCTGACTCTTCTTTCCAAACACCGGATTGGTGTTGGTAATGGCTAGAAGATAAGCAATGATATAAAAGTGATTTTTTTCTAAAGTCTTTAGATTAACTTTCTTAAAATCAGTGCTGAGTGTATTGAAGAATCTAAGAATATTCCCAAAATGGAAGTATTAACGAGCGAGACCCTCAAAAATAAATACAATGCGCTATCTGATCGGACTGATATGGAAACAGACAGGGAGCTTGAGGAATATAAGAAGATCAAACGGCGGAAGAAAGCTAAAAACAAGGAGCTCGAGAAAATCAATGTCGGATCGCAGCCATCCACTTCGGGCGTACAGGCAGCACCATTGAAGATAATCGATATGAAGGAAGAAAAAATTCCGCCTATCATTGTGAAAGCTGAATTAGAGCTGAAGACCATCCGCCATATCCGCGATACGACCAAAATCAATTTCAGATATCAGTTCCTGAAAAATAATTTACATAAAATCTTCACTGATTCGATTACTGACTACAAACAAATCAATAGCATACTGCACGAATGTAATTACTCCTTCTACACTTACTCCATAAAACAAAATCTAGGGACAAAAATTACAATTACAGGACTCCATCCATCTATAACTGAGACAGAAGTCTGCAAAGAACTACAGCTGAAAGAAGCTAAAGTAAAGCAAGTGGTGCAAGTAACACGAAAACAGTCGGACGGTAGCCAACATAAACTGCCAGTATACATAATTTTAATCGACAAAGACCAGGATATGGCGGAGTTGAAGCCAACATTGGTGGACACATCTTCTCCTGGGAGACCTATAAACCACAGAACAGAGTGTTGCAGTGCCACAAATGCTTGAACTTCGGCCATACATCGTACACCTGCGACCTAAATTACAGGTGTATAAAGTGCCTCAATGTGCTTGCACCAGGCGCGTGCCAGAAACTACCACATGAGGCATCGATATGTGTCAATTGCAAGAACGAACACCCGGCAAATTACTCCAAATACAGCGTTCTTATTAACTACAAGGAGAAGAAGGAAAGTGACGCTCTCGGAAGAAGACAGACTTACAGGCCAGCACCAACACCAGTGCCGCTGACGAGGAGCTTTTCGTCATCTTTAAACACCACCAGAATTGGCCCAAATGCCAAATCAGCGTATCCTCAACTCCCCGTTCCAGTACTCACTTTCACCGGTTGAGCCTACTCCACAGAAACGACAGACAGACGGGCGCACGCGGATGGGGCGGCACTGCGATTTTGACCAAGTCTAGCATTAAACATGAGCAATTGCCAAACCTGACAGCGGGCGGTTCTAAAATAACAGCTATTAATGTATACAAAAGGTCAAAAAGTAATTATAATATTGATTTACATCATCATCCCGGCAAGCGGGCTATTCATCATATATATTAAAATCATACATGTTATATAAAGTACCCACTAGACAAATATGTACAAAACGTAACAATGTAACATGTATTCTAAATATTTCAATAAATACTTTTGTCTTTTCTTGTCTAGTGAATAAAAGAAATAACTAGTGGGGCGCATGGCATCGTGCCTTAAGGCAAATTGCTGGTACTTCCCGTACCAAAAATTATTTTTTTTTTTAATAAGATTAACATTTTTGAAAAAAAATTACTCTGAAAAAATAGATTTTTGAGAAACTATAAATTTTTGACAAAAACTGACTTTTTGTTGAAAAATTTATTTCTAAATATTTTGGAAATTTTGAACTTTTTTTCAAAACAATTCTACTGCTTTAAATGCATAGAGACTAAATATCGAAGCGCGTAAGCGCCGCGTCGCCGTCTAACGGATAAACATTGGTACGGAACCCATAGGAATGTTAACAAAATGTATACTTATTGTTAAAATCTCTATAAAATATCTGATAATTTGATGTGCATATGTCTAATGTCTAATGATTATTGTTGACCGCCAAATGGTATTTTTTTTAGCTTTTTTTACTAGATCTCCGAAACCGCTAGACCT
Organism: Ctenocephalides felis; assembly: GCF_003426905.1. Classification (NCBI taxonomy): domain Eukaryota; kingdom Metazoa; phylum Arthropoda; class Insecta; order Siphonaptera; family Pulicidae; genus Ctenocephalides; species Ctenocephalides felis. The sequence continues at coordinate 5,818 of NW_020538710.1, forward strand.
ATTTTCATGAAAATTTGATAAGTGTTCATCTTGTACGCACACACACACACATACATCAATTTTCTCCAAGGTATGCCAACATATTCAGAAACCTTTGAAACGTAAAGATATATAAAAAATTTCATTTTCGATTTTTTTGCGATTACTATATCTTACTCTACGCAAAGTTAATTATAAATAAATCAATTTATCATCTCCAGAACATTAACAATCGTCATTTCATTTCGAATCAAATTTCGAAAAAAAAATAGTTGCCAAATTTACACAAAATTGAAAAAGTGCTCCCGCATAGTCACAGTCTAAACGCATTTGCAAATAATTCTGTGCGACTTTTTCACTTATACTGTGCTTAGCTTGGCGGCATTTTCACATTTTTCAATGATTTTCACAAAATTGGAAAAGTGCTCCAGTACATAAACAGTCTAAACGCACTTGCGTAAACATTTGTACCAGAGTGGCGCTTAGACTGTGCTTAGCCTGGGTGATTTTTTGAATTTTTAGACCCAAAATTACAAAAAAAATTTTTTGAAAAAAAAATTCGAAACAAAAAATTTTTTTTTCCAAAATCAATTATTTTGTGAAACAAGCAAAAAGTTCTTTGAATCATTTAAATCGGACGCTTAGTTCTCTCAAAAACTGCCATTTTTTTAACATTTCGCTCTGTATCTCCGAAACCGCTGGGCCTACCTTTGCCAAAAACTAATCAGCACATCTCCCTATCAATAGGAATCGAATGTTTTTAAACCATTCTAATCGGTTGATCCGTTCTCTCAAAAACTCGCTTTCTATTTTCTGCACTCTTTGCTTCATATCTCCGTAACGGCTGGACCTGCCTTTGCCAAAAACTAATCAGCACATCTCCCTATCGATAGGAATCGAATGTTTTTTAAACCATTGAAATCGGTTGATCCGTGCGCCCGAAAACGTGGACGAAAAAACGCGGACATACAAAACACACACACACACACACACATCCATTTTTTCTGAAGTATGCCAAAATGTTCAGAAACCTTCAAAACGTCGAGAAATGTAAAAAATTTTCAATTTCGATTTTTGGACGATTACTATAACTTACCCTACGGGAAGTTAATAACGAGTTATGGATACCGAGCCACCTGACCCGGGTGGTGGTGAGTCACATTCCTTATCTGATGTTGATATAAATACAAGTAGTGAAAGTGAATTGGAGTGGGATAACAATACATATTATGTCGCAGAAGGTGACAAAATTCATTGGGTTAATGATACGACTAATATTAGTGATAAATCGGGAATAATTAATAGGAAAAATGGTGAAACAAATAGAATTCACAATGAAAATAATATAATGACTAGTACTAATTTAATAAATGAGAGATCGGAAAGTATAAATAGAAAGTTAATAGCAGATTTAATTGAAGAGGCAAATTCAAATCAAACTAGATAAAAATTCAGTAGTAAATGAAAACAATGAAAACAAATACCAATTGGTATAATATGTGTGTAAAAAATTTGGAAACTATTAAAGAAATGAAATCTTATCAGAAAACGGATGAAGTCCATTTTCAGTGCATGCTGAGATTAAAGATAACTAGCTGTAAGTGGAATTCTGTCTTGAGGCAATTATGGCATCGTGCCTTAAGGCAAATTGCTGGAACTTCCCGTACCGTAACGAAATGTTCGAGGAATACTGAATGTTTTCAAATAGATTATTATAAATATTGTAACATTGTCTAATATTTATAAGAATTATATAAACTGAATTGCAAAGTTGAAATCATTTGTTTAAAGTATATTAGAACTTTAGTCAGAATTAAAAATAAAATCTGAAATATTTTCGATATACAAAAAACTAAAAAAAAAAAAAAAATTGAAAAATTTTTTTTTTCAAAATCAATTATTTTGTTAAGACAAGCAGAAAGTTCTTTGAATCATTTAAATCGGACGCTTAGTTCTCTCAACAACTGCCATTTTTTACATATTTAGCTCCGTATCTTCGAAATGGCTGGGCCTGCCTTTGCCAAAAACTAATAAACACTTCTCCCAATCATTACTAATTGAATGTTTTTTAGATCACTCAAATCGGATACTCCGTTCTCTCAAAAATTCGATTTTTATTTTCTGCACTCTTTGCGCCGTATCTCCGAAACGGCTGGACCTGCCTTTGCCAAAAACTAATCAGCTCTTTTCCCAATCAATAGGAATCGAATGTTTTTTGAACCATTCAAATCGGTTGATCCGTGCGCCCTAAAACGTGACTGGAAATTTGTATCCATACATACATACATACATACATACACACACACACACACATACATCCATTTTTTCTGAGATATGCCAAAACGTTCAGAAACCTTCAAAACGTCGAGAAATGTAAAAATTTTCAATTCCGATTTTCGGCCCATTACAATAACTTACCCTACGGGAAGTTAAAAATATTGGATGATTTCACCCAATGGCAGTGGGGAGGATCTTTCATAAACATTTAATAAATCTAAGATATAGAAGAAATCAGACTAATTGGTAAAAATAAAATAAACATAATATTGAAAAATTATAAGAGTACAAATAGAATAATAAGAGAAATTTTTTTAGAAATATTTAACATTAATGCATATACACCTAGACATAAATTAATGAGATCGGGAGTTATCTTTGATATTGACCCAGAAATAGATGAAACAGAAATCTTAAGCAGTAAATGTTTAAAGGGAAAAAATAATGAAGAAGTAATAAGTTTCCGGAAAGAGTTCATATACATTTAGTTAGTTGTAGGGTTGAACCATATATTCAAAGTGTAATACAGTGCCATAATTGCTGGAGGCATGGCCACTCACAGGCCAAATATAGAAGTAAAATGCGTTGTGAAAAATGTGCAGATGAACATAAAATAGAGATATGTAAAAGCGAATTAGTGATATGCTGTCTATGTTATCGTAATCATCAAGCGGATGATAAAGGTTGCAAGGTTTACTTAAAAAATAAAAAAAATTAAAGAGATTGTGGCAATGAAAATATAACACATTCCGAAACAAGGAACATAGTACAAAACAATGGACACGCTAAAGCAGTTGGTAACACCAATCAGTTTAAAACATATCAAAATAGTTACCCAGAAATCATTGATACTCTTGCACGGAATTTAAATATATCAAGTAGTAATAGGTATCAAATACTATCAAATTGGAAGGAAAAGGAAGAATATTATGACAAAGAAATATTAATGAAAATAAATAAGCCATACAATAGGAATTATATGAAAAAGTATTACAACGCTGAAATTTCTTGTCTAGATAACACTAGAAATAATTTAGCTTTTGTAAATATAGAATGTTTAGATTCAGTTAGCGATAAAATAAATTTATTAGTAGATACAGGGGCAGAGATTAGCTCAATTAAGATTTCAAAAGTTAAAGATAATTTAGATATAAAGCATAGCATAAGTGATAGAATGAAACTCACAGGAGTTTCAGGTGAAGTTATAGATACAATAGGTAGAGCCACAATTAGATTTTGTTTAGGAGATAAAATTATTCGACTTATATATCAGATAGTTAAAGTAAAGATGACCTGCCTATAAAAGGAATTGATTTTTGAAGAAATTTGGGGGTACTATAAACATTCGATATTAAAATTTAGTGATAATACAATAATACCATTGAGCTTTCCAACAATTGAATCAAATCCATGTTCGGGAAGTGTTGTGAAAGTAGCACCTAATATGAATACTGTAGGAATTATAGAAAAATCTGAATTATCAAATCCATGTTCGGAAAGTGTTGCAAAAGTAGCACCTAATAAAAATACTGTAGGAATTATAGAAAAATCAGAATTATCAAATCCATGTTCGGAAAGTGGTTTGAAAGTAGCACCTAATATAAATACTGTGGGAATTATAAAAAAAATCTAAATTATCCAAAGGTGTGTTCCAGTGGCGTAACTAGACCCTCCGGGGCCCGTAGCAAAGTCTTCCGATGGGGCCCTATCGTGGTACTCAATTTTTAATTTATCTAATTTTGTTTAATAAACGTTAATAGTCATTTACACGTTGTTTTACTATTGGCTAAAACAATTGTTAATGAATTTTATCACAATTAGCAAATCAACTTCGACTAATTTATATTTTATGGCTTTAAATTATGAAATTATACAAAAGGCAAAAAAGTCAAGTATTTATTTAGAGATATAATTATAATTTAGTTGTAATAATATAAAAATAACAAAAAATACATAAGACTAAATTTTTCTTGAAAATCAAACATTACATGAAATATTAGTGATTATATTCAACGTTAGAATAAATGGAAATTAAAAAACATATTTTTTTAATAAAAATTTAAAACAAATACCACTTAAATTTAATTATTACATAATCATCCATTAACTATTTTTTTAATTTTATTGATTAAGTAGTGACGTTCGATCTTTATGAAAATATATGATTTAACTAGTTGGTATTGGTATTTTGCCTTGCGGCAAGTTACATGAACTTCACGATACGTATAAATAATCGACTTAATCAATAAAATATAAATTAATTTATGAGTATAATTAAAAGTATTCCGAGTGGATTTATTATACATAATTGAAAACGAACGAACACGTTAACTCGGAGTATTCTCTGAAAGCTTATAAATTTCTGAAAACGATTCAGGTGTTTTTGAGAAAACGTCGATCAAAAGTCTAATTTTGACAAATGCCAAAAGAACGATACTAATTTTTGCAAACTTTGAAGAATTTTTAAAATTAAACGACTTGTAGATCCGTAATATTTTTAGTATGATCTACAAGACTATGATTATGACCGTCAAAAAAAAATCATAAAAATCGGCGTAATTTTTCTTTTTAAACTTTATTAGAAGTAAACGGACGGCCGATCTTCTGCCAAAGGTAATTTAATACTTAAGCTTGTACTCATATTAGTAAATTAAGTATGTTGATTGTAATAACAATTTTATTACAGAAAGAAGCTCTGTTCTGGGAGTCTCATCGAAAACTGGAGTAGAGAACAGAACACATAGTACCATAACCGAAGAGATTGTGTCAATCACAAGTAATGATGATGATTTTAGATTTTTATTAAGTATAAATATTTTATATATTAGTAATTATTTTTATCACAGCTCCTCAAAGCAATAGGGAAAAGGAGGTGTTTGTGGAAGCAGAAAAAGTTCAGGAGCGTGTTGGTGCTGCCAAAGGTAATTTAATACTTAAGTTTGTTCTCATGTTAGTAAATTAAATATGTTGATTGTAATTATAAAATTTTATTACAGAAATAATCTCTATTATGGTGGATGCATTTTCCACTCTTCAAGTTAATAAGTTTCCATAATATTCAACACAATATACATATTCTAATTTATATTTGTTTTTAGGCACTATTGATCATATTTTGAGAAAAATGATCATCTTAGAGTGGAAAATCAGCGATAAAGACAAGGCTTCGACTCAAGTACCTTCCCTCAAAAAGAAAACAAATGTGTTTGCTAAATTGTTTCCTTTAATGATTGTGGAAGATGTCAAAGCCTTGGAAGAGAAGCTAGCTGAAAAAAAAATCTGAAGAGATAGAAACTGATCTGGTACAAAATATATGAAATTATTTAAAAAAAAATGCAATTATTTTAAATCAAAGCATGTTTTTAATTTGCAGGCCTATTTTGTTATCAGGATTGGTGTGCGTGATCCCATAGATCATATTGCCAATGTGTTTCTAAAATGTTTACCTCCTTTGCGTTTTATTATAATAGGGGCCATTTTAGCAGTTTTAAAAAAAAACTAAACGTAATGACTCGACTTAATTATTGGATGTTTCTCGCTTGAGATCCAATTTGAAAAGAAAGAGTTAAAACGGGGTTAAAACTGCGTTTCGATTAATCTACGTCATATTTATTATTTGGTATCGCCGTAAACATAGATAAAAGAAGAGTATAATATAGTATGGCCATAAATGTGTTTATGCACTTGACAATCACTGAATGATGGCGGGACGTTTGAAAGCAAGTGCACAAAAGTTAGATTTCCTTCTACAAATTGATATTAATTTTAGTATTGGATTATTTGAAAATAAAATATGTATTTGAAAATATCTTTTTTATTGTTGTTGCAAAATTGAAACAAATGTTAAATTTATAACACTATAACCAAATGTACGAAATGAAGTTTGCTATGTACGTTGGATGTAGTTATTGAATGAAGTTGTGAGAGAGAGGTTTTATAAGTAACAACAAGAGAGAAAAAAACATGGCGTGTCGTGCATATATAAATGGGCCTTTTTTTGAAATTCGTTTTATGTTGTTAAAGTTCCGAAGAGGCAGAAGTTCTAGTGTTCATTATATTGTTTCTTACAATCAAATTCGAAGAAAATGGCTCCGTAAGTATATATTTCATTTATGTGCATATTAATTTCTTTATGTTCAAAGGACATTGCTTTTTTTGTAGTATCCTGAAACCATTTGCCGTAGTATATATTATAACCCGTAGCGGTGTAACCGTGTCGACATTTCCGTCGGAGATACCGACCAAATGGTTGATTATTAAAAATTATGACACCGATGATATAAAGAAAGCGTGGTGGCCAAGAAGGCATGTTAAAAATGTTTCGGCGCTGATGAAGCGTCGGACTGACTTCAATAAAAGTGATTGGCAGAGCAGGGAGTGCGATTCTGTGCTTTTTATGGTAAACATTCGAAATAATATTTGTTTCAGATACGTATGAGTCAGCAAGGAGGCATGCTAAAGATATAAAATATACGTCTACTGAAGAGTTGGGAAGAGGATTAAGGAAGAAGAAGAAGAAGGTGCTGGTGAAAGGTGCTCTATCTTCTGATGAACAATCTGATTATGAAGGTACTACACTGACATAATACTCGACTAGTATTGTGAATTTAACAAATTATCCTTTATTTGCAGATCATGCTGATGGGTTTAATTTTAAGTTTTTAAAAGAAAACGCAGGCATACGAATGCCAGGTAAATTAAACTTAGATCTATAGATGTATCTTAATATTCATCATTATTAAGCAATTACTTGGTACTTCTAATAGCTACCTACAACCTGCCTAAGGAAGAAGCAGCTGCGTCAGCTGGGGAGGAAGGAGCCGAGACTACTTGGGGAAGGGTAGCCGCGCCTGCTCAAGAGGCAGCCATGCCTGCAGAGCAGGCAGTAACTCCAGTGGAAACAATTGGCAACACGTCAATTAAAAATGAAAGTTAGTTAAATATTATACATATGATAACATTTATTTTTAATATGCTGCTGTTTTAGAATTTATTAGAACTATATTGGAATCGCAAAGAAGGATAAAGAATGTCATTTCAACTCTAAATGGGCACATGGTTTGCTTGATGCAAGCCATGAAACATGACAAGAATATGATTGTTGATTTTGATGTAAATAATTCAAGTTCTTTTGATTACGTGTTGCAGATAAAATCTCTGGGGGAGCTTAAGTCGCTAGAAGAGCGATTCAAGAGTGATTCTAAGTTATGTGCAGAATTTGTAAGTTGTTCTACTATAAATTTATACCTATATGCACACACTCTCTAATTTTGCATATACATACTAATAATTAATGATTATTTTAGAAAACCTGCATTATAAAACTTGGAGGCAAACCGAAGCAACTGATTAAAAGTTTTTGCAGAAAGTTCATGGTTTGGGTATAAAAATAATGAGGTACTTCACCAAACACAAATTTTAAGATTATTTAGGAGTAATTATCATTGAATCATACATTACCCCATATTATATAAATATAACATTAATATTGATACATTTTAAATAGATGTTCTATTGGGAATCCATCCAAAAGTGACGGAAGAGGGCCTGAAAGCAATAGTTTCAACTTGGTTGAGGTATGCCCGAAAGCGGCACGAGAGATTGATGAATCGGAAGTCAAAAGACATCAATGATGTATTATTAGATTAATTTATTTATAATAAAATTACTCATTTTTTTCTTAATTTGTTCCTATTACTGAAATTTAGTATTAAGTACCTCATATTATGTTATATATAAAACATATATTTAAATATTATGATCAAATAAATATAATTTCATAATAAATGGTCTATCATTAATAAATTAAAAAATTATTAAAGTCTAAATTTATGGATGTATGGATACAGAAAGTAATATTTAATTCATGTACACAATTACGTGGTTTTCATGTTTCATCAATATCAGTTCGACATGCAATTAAACGTGTTACTGAGGTCGCGACAAAAATTGCAAATGTGACATTACTCAGCGTTCAATAAACTTTCTATACAACAAAAATGACTTCGGCGCGGCGATGTCCTAGATCGCAATGCGATGTTGTTTTGATTTTTTTTGTGATTGTGTTTACTGGAAATTTATTTATAATTTTACAACACAGCAAGTTACGCATTGGAAGTCTTTTGCTTGTAACTTATTGTGATAGCTTACATATTAAATAATAGCCGACTTAAATTCATTATTTGTAAAAGATAAAACTTTGAAGACCCATTTTGGTAATATTTTTCAATTTGTTGCTCCATATAATATTGAAGCGAAGACGAAATCAGCGTTTAGTAGAACTGTGTCTTCAGTGGGAAATTAACTATTTAGAATTAGAGGCTCAACCTGGAGAATATTCGGAACAGTACTTTGAGTATTCCGATAAATAGACATTGTGCCAGAGTTCGATTATCTCACGAATGCTGGGACCGAATCCCATCACCTGGTAAGTCTGCATATGAAAATGCAGCATTAGAGTTAAAATTGCCAGAAATTACTCTACCTAACGAGGAAAACCCGCGCGTAGGTCAGAAACCTCGGATCCAACAACAAAAAGTGATGGGTAGGTGCCAAAGAAAATTCAAACTTTGTTTATCCCATTAGATTCAAAATTCAAAGTAATGCAGTTAGCTGAAAAACATCCCAAATAGTCTATCAAAAGCCTACAAAGGTTTAGGGCAACAGCCCTTAAAACAAAGTCAGGATGGAAAAAACGGTAAGGAGACGTTTTAAATGGCGGCTCACTGAACGAAAAAATCGATCGGATTATTAAGTAGACATACAGATTCCAAGAAGTTTGTGCATCGAAAATACCTGTAACCACAAAATTATTACAGCAATGGGCATCCGTGGCAGTACTTCAATTTCAAAGCAACTTTTAATGTCAAAGCATCACAAACTTAGATCGATACTTTTAAATCCAAACATAAAATTGCACAAAGGCGTACTACTCAATATGTTAAATCAAAAAGAGCGTTAGATGTTGATAAAATTTTGGAGGACGCAGGTAAGTTTCAAAAATGTATATGTAATATTTCATTATTACTTTGAAAATGATTTCATTATTAATATTGACCAAACGGGATGCGAATATAAGTTACGCATGCGTACACAGAGCAGTACGCTGTAACTGCGTCCGGAAAGTTGCTGCCAAAAATATTTTTATGTATGCGCGAGTCGAGCGGTCAAATCGAACTAAAAGTTCAAATTGATGTTAAAAAATATGAACACAAATTTAAAAATATTTGGGTAACTTTGTTGAAAAGCGTAAAATGACGAAAGCAAGAAACACCACATCACATGGTAGAATTTAAAAATGTCATGCATATAATGCCAACTTCTCAAATAATACAGCTCTCTGGCCACGATTCAAGCCCAACATTGCTTGCCATAGAGCTGTGGAAAAAATAAAAGAGGTTAGGAGCCCTTTCCCATATTTTCCATTAAAAAAATAGTGGTTTCTTGCGGTGAGTTCAAATTAACATTTTAAATAATCATATGTAATGATCAATTAAATACATAATTTATATGGATGACTATGGCAAAGCTAGAATGCTGCAAAGGGAAGTTCAGATAAGTACCCACATCATATGCCATGTCCACAGCACACAAGCCTTCAGTTGAACTGGACCGCCACGAAACCCTGCTTATGTCATGCGTCCAGAAAATAACGGAACTAAGGGCATTGTTACAGACTGAAAGGCAGAAGAATGAACAGCAGAAATTACACAATCGATCAGGACCAAGGAGTAGTACTCGTACTAGACATAGATCCAGGACACCCTCTCGAGGAGCAGTTTCTTTTTATCACTACAGATTCGATGACAAATCCACAAAGTGTGTGGAACCCTGCATGCTGAAATCTTTAAACAGGCCGGAAAACTGACTTCACCGTCATTAATAAGAGCATGCACTGATGGTGAAATAAATTCTGTTTACTCTGAGCTCCGCTTACACATAGCAGACAGAAAAATTCAATCCAATTATTTATTGATTCGGGTTCAATTTATTCTATATTGCCTGCACAGAAGTTCCCAAATGGTCATGCTAAGGACGAAGTAGTCTTATATGCTTACTCAGAGTTTGGTAAATAAATTCTTAGTAAAATTGATGGTATTATGAGTTTCATTTAAAAAAAAACTCGGGTTCCAGCAAAATATCTACGTATGGCAAAAGGATTCTGGAACTGGATTTATCCCTGCGCAGAAATTTTACCTGGCAATTTGTTGTTGCGGACAATACAGAAAATTGTGACGATCTTTTTAGATTATTGTTCGAAACTAAGGCAACGAAACAGAGTTTGGTAAATAAATACTTGGTAAAATTGATGGTATAATGAGTTTCATTTTTTAAAAAAACTCCGGTTGCTCGCCCGAAAGTTGCAACCGTGTCATTATGTGAAACATTATTAAAAGGAAAGAAGAAATTTTCAATACTGCGTTTTGTACAATTGATAAAGGATAATAATGATGTTCTTGCAATAATAAAATAAGTAAATAATGAAACTGTTCGCTTGAAATATTTCTATTAATTTTTTTAAACCAATAATGATTTCAAAGATTGTAGCCGAAATTATTTATAATGATATTCGAGTGTCGGAAGCTCTAGTTGGTGATAACTTAGTTTTTATTGTATTATTTAGTTAGGTTTTTATTGTTTTGTTTTGTTAGGTTAGGTTTATTGTATCTTTGTAATTGTACATTTTATGTTATATTATATAAAATATAACCGCGAAATGCTTAGGTATTTTTATCTTCATGAAAAATAAATATTAATTTAACCTTAATTGCATTTTTAATTCGTTGAGTTTGGAGGTTATGTAGAAACATTGCTGATTTTTAGGATCTTGTTTTGATTGAATTTGAATTTACTTTTCGAAGGACCATATGTAAAACACTCATTGGAGCCTCATTGGAAAATTACTTCCGAGAGCCCACATAATTGTACCGAACATGCTCCCAACTGAATTAAATTCAACAAATTAAATTTAATAGAAAAATATTCATGTAGTGCAGATACATAAAATATTGTGAATGAAGAAGGTGTCATAGCAAGAGAAATGATATATGATTATTTGCATCTGACAGCCGAAGGCTATAATCAATATTTTCAACCAGTACTTGATTTAATCACAAAGATATTGACTGACAAATGATAGGAAACAACTTATATTTTGCAAAGTTTATTTCCTTTATACCTCGCTTGAATACTCAGTCATTATTATTGTGATTGAATCAAGCTCTGCCCCAAAATGTTACTCATAGCCTTTGGATGTTAGATGTAAATAGTTATACTTATTTTAAATTATATTTATATGTTGTATTACTTTATATTCAAGTTCAGAAGCCTTATCGTGGTTGTTGCTGTTACAGATGTTAGAATAATATATGACTTTGTTGTATGATTTACATTTGTTGTATTTTATTATCATTCAACGAATTAAACCAATGTCTGAACATGTAATTAGAAGAAAATAGAGAATTTTTTAGTTTGCACATTTTTATGCTTGTAACTAATTCATGTGTTATAATTAAGTGTTGATTGATTGGTGTGGAGAATACGTGCTACAACCGACTTTGTACTGCCGCAGGAACGTGTTATTGGCAGATCAACAAAGTCCATATTTGAGAACCGCGTTTCATTTAATTCAGGTGACAGTAGTAATTTAGATTTGGTTAGCGCAGTTGTTAAAAGTGAAGTAGACGTCACTCCCCAATCCCGTACAAATCCTAAGTTTTCATCTTTACTTTCATTACATTTTGATTTAAACAATCAAAACATGTGGGACATGGCTCCCGCAACAGTTTTATCCTTACAAAGAGCCATGGATATTATTAAAACTTTTGATGAGCCGAATCAGAACAAATTAAACGAATTTCTGCATACTTGTACTTATGTTTTTGAAAGTATAGATCAACTGAGCATAAAGCACTATTAAAATTTATTTTACGCGGTAAACTAGAAGGTAGGGCTATGCAAATCACACAATACAAAACATTCATTTGTAGTCTAAAAGCAAAGTTTTTTACAGTCTCGTTTTGTCCCTGTTTGCATTTGTTAAACTCTATTTGAAGATTTAAAAACCTGATTAGAGGAAACTTACATTGAATTGGTACACTCTCTTCAAACAGAGTTCATATAACTAGCTGTGAATTTAAAATCTATACCGATCAGCAGTTTCGTGAAAAAGTTCTTTTTATTGTAACCCTAATATTTTTTTGTTCGATAAACATAACCTGATATATGTAACTTAAAAAATTTATGATATTATAGCATGTGAAACATGAAACTGAAATAAAAGTAGTGCACTTGCTGGTAAAATGGTATTTATAAATCGTTCAGATATTAAAAATAAAATATTCTACTAGAGTCTGCATGGCACAAACAACAACATAAAAGGAAAATAAATCTAATATTAAAAATGGAATGCATTAAGAACCAGAAAATATCGGTAAAGCATTTTTGTTTCTAATACATATAATAACATAAAAATAGGAACGTTTCCTACTACAAAATGTGCAGCATCTTGTACGCTCAAAAATAAACCTTATGCCGCCCAATATGTGTGTATATGAAATATTGTGGTAAGTAGAAATATGTGAATGTATAATTATAAGACAAAATACTTTGTTTTACCTATATATACCAAAGACATAATATGTGTTCTTATACTATTATATATAATGATTGTAATTATATAACTAAATTGATTTATAGAATTTTACATTCAAACTACCACATCAATATATTAATTTGTATGTATTGTTGATATGTATTTGAGTGTCTGTTGTTTTCCAATCAGAAATATTTGTCGAAAACAAAGACAATACTATTACATTTTACGCATTTCATGATGTGTTGCCTGTTGAATATTAAAAATTAGTTAAATGTATTTTATTGCATGAGTAAACAATTAATTATCCTCCAAAATTTTATCTATATTTGTAGTTGTCAACACAAATTGTTAATATCGGTTTTGAATATCGTGGAGTGAGTACGAGATCAGCCTCACTTTTTATTTTTATAATATCCATGCTGCATCTCATGTCTCCATTTCCATCATATAACTTCACAAATTTAGTGATATATGTTAAACCAATAAATAATTTGTCGAAGATTGGAGACTTGTCCCAGATATCAGGAAAGTCAGATGAAGGTTCCAAGATTTTGTCATCATAACTGAGTTATTTCTGCGAGTATTAAAATATCTTCCTTTGTCTTTGATTGTAAATGTCACCGATTTAAAAGTCTTTGACTAAACTAAGACTACTATTTTATTTAACACGTTGTGTAATTATATGAAAATCGATAATCTAATGCCCATGCTATTTCTATTTGGTCAAAAACTATTTTCACAATCAGTAAGATAAATTTGAAGGTATTTGACTAGATTGAAAGCTTCGCAAAATTTCCTACAAAACAGATGTTTCAAAACAGTCGTCGGTGGCGTATCAATCCAATTATTAGTATTGGTAGGTAGTATCACAATAGTCATTAACAATCCATTTCCTCTGGGCATTCTCGCATCTGGATCTGGGTATTCTAAACGAATAGTCCAAAATTTAAAAAATTCCAAGATTAATGTTCTGATCCCATCTCATTTGATATTTGAATCATAATTATTGTATACATATATTTTTGAAAATATGTACAAATATTATCACGAACTTCTTATATTATGTACATATTTGTCTGAGCCAAGTTTGACTTTTTACATGACATGTTTTAGAATCATGTTATTTCATGTAGAAGCAAAACTATGCTTTATATCACATTAAAACTTTGTTTCGCATTGAAATAATATGACTAAACATTTAAATGGTTTCACTTCCAATAATACTTATTTGTTCTTCATGTGGAGGCTATAAAATAGTAATTTGATATATTGTCAGTCATTATTAGTATTAACCCACTTTCACGATGTATTCTTGATAAATTAAGATAATTATATCTATAAATTCTTTTCTTAACTGCTTTAATATAATTAATAACAGCGTTTTTACTTTAAATCAATAGTCCATTATATTTTGTTTCATCAACGAAATTTTTCATTATTATCATATTTCATTTATAACACTACTATCACCATAATCTTATTTTTCTCCTGTCATTTAATATTTCCCCATTTGTTTTGTTA
>NW_020538710.1:21191-43189 GCF_003426905.1 Ctenocephalides felis
TGATATAAATACAAGTAGTGAAAGTGAATTGGAGTGGTGGGATAACAATACATATTATGTCGCAGAAGGTGACAAAATTCATTGGGTTAATGATACGACTAATATTAGTGATAAATCGGGAATAATTAATAGGAAATGGTGAAACAAATAGAATTCACAATGAAATAATATAATGAATAGTACTAATTTAATAAATGAGAGATCGGAAAGTATAAATAGAAAGTTAATAACAGATTTATTGAAGAGGCAAATTCAAATCAAACTAGATAAAAATTCAGTAGTAAATGAAAACAATGAAAAACAAATACCAATTGGTATAATAGGGATGGGGCGGCACTGCAATTTTGACCAAGTCTAGACATTAAACATGAGCAATTGCCAAACCTAACAGCGGGCGGTTCTAAAATAACAGCTATTAATGTATACAAAAGGTCAAAAAGTAATTATAATATTGATTTACATCATCATCCCGGCAAGCGGGCTGCTACATACAGACTTACAAAGACTACTGGACTCGAACAGATTTGTTCTTATGGCAGGAGACTTTAACGCACCAACATACATCTTGGGAATGTAACTTCAACAACGCAAACGGAAACAGACTTTACGAATACCTGACCGAACACAACACCACGGACGCACAACTACACTATCCTGACACGCCGACAAAATATGCCACTACACGTACAGACACACCATCACATCACGATCGATTTGACATTGACAAAAAATCTAAACGTAACATCCGAAACCATCACAAGAACACTTTTTAACTCCGACCATAATCCAGTTTTCATGACCTTTTCAGACAGAGTAAACGTCGTCCAGATTCCCAAGCGCAAATTTTTAGATTACTGCAGAGCCAACAGGCCATTCTATCAGAGACATCATCACAGACAACACACGACACATAATGCCAATCGATACCAACATTGACATTGAGGAGGCTGTGTAACACACCTTACACTGACAATCACAGACGCAGTACAACAGACTATACCGACACTAGACTCAAGAGCACCACCAGCCAACGACTTGCCAGAACATATTTTATTGAAAATAAAACTTAAAAATCATACGAAGAAACTGTGGCAACGTACCGGTGGCAGACTACTCAAGGAACATGCGAACAGACTGACAAAAATTATTTCCAATGAAATACATGACCACCGAAACAATACTTGGACCAAAAGACTCGAGAACATAAATACTGACCCAAACAAAATTTGGCAAACAGCAAAAAGACTGACGCGGCATCCTACCTTTTAACTGTTTACAACCAAACTGCCATACCTCCACTCAATTAACTGACCCAATTGGCAAAGACAAATAGACCCTGCCATAGTTTCCAAAATAAAAACAATAGTTAAAAAATTACCGAACAGGAAAGTACCAGGCGGACGGACTACAAAACATAATACTTAAACAACTGCCGACGAACGCCTACATTTAACTTACCCTCATAATAAATAGATCAATGACGAAAGGCTGCTTTCCTGCTTCTTGGAAAACATCCACCATATTTCCAATAGTGAAGCAAGGAAACAGCCCGACATACCACAGAACTATAGACCGATCAGCCTCCTCAACACAATGAGTAAGTTAGCCGAAAAAGTACTACTCAAAAGACTGAACGAACACATAAGACACAACAAAATCATAAGTGACACACAATACGGTTTCAAAGAACGACACTCCACACTACACCCACTGACACAACTCATAGAAAATACAGTTCTCAATTTTAACAGACGAAACTATACCGGATTGATGTTATTCGACTTTGAGAAGGCGTTTGAAACAATCTGAATGGCCGGACTTATTTATAAACTCATCCAACTCAACTTTCCGCCGTACATTATAAGAACATTACACTCATACCTCTCAGACCGCAACTTCACAAGTAGACAACGGGCTTTCGACGGTTGAACAAGTGACGGCGGTTGTTTAACGTCTACATCCACGACATACCCACTGACGCCGACACAACGTTACTGACGTTTGCTGACGATACTGCCATATAGAAATCATCACGATAACCTACGCTACTGACTACAAAGATACAGACACATATAGACAAGCTAACCCAATATAGTGACAAATGGTAGATCAGGATCAATCCGCAAAAAAAAGAGGCAATTTTATTTACAAAGAGCCGAAATGCCACGACTAGACTGACTGAATGGGACAAAATAAAAGTATTGGACTGTGAAGTTGAGTGGTCCAAGGATGTTAAATACCTTGGTGTGACCCTGGACCATAGACTCAGCTTCACAAAACATATTAATAGGAAAATTGGACTGGCTTACGCAATGTTAAATCTACTGAGACCTCTCTTGAACCACAACAGCTCGCTAAGCGTAAAGAACAAGCGGACACTCTACTTGACACTAATAAGACCGTAACTGACATACGCCACTCCAGCATGCAACGCGACGACTAAGATAAACTTACGGAAACTACAGACACTACATTACAAAATAAGACACTACGACTAGTACTTAACAAAATAAGGATCCACTGACTAGATATTACTACTCTACAAAATACATTCATAAACAGACTGACGTACCGACAACACTCGACCATATAAAAAATCTCCCCGAAAATTTTTATCAAAAATGTGGAGATCATGCTAATACCAACATCGCGGGTCTCGGCCAATATACTAGAGACGTAATTTGGTATGGCAATTAAGCCATGCCAAACTATATACTGATCGACCCATAGCGGCTAAATGAGGAACATATTATTTATGTGACTCCTCTCTCTCTTAAGGGGAGTTAACAAAATATATATTTATTAATATATAAAGAAATTGTATTTTTTAGGGAGACAGTTTATTTTTCTCTTTTTTAGTACACACATACAATCATATTGTATACACATTGTAATCAATATTCATCATATATATTAAAATCATACATGTTACATAAAGTACCCACTAGACAAATATGTACAAAACGTAGCAATGTAACATGTATTCTAAATATTTCAATAAATACTTTTGTCTTTTCTTGTCTAGTGAATAAAAGAAATAATAACGAGTTATGGATACCGAGCCACCTGACCCGGGTGGTGGTGAGTCACATTCCTTATCTGATGTTGATATAAATACAAGTAGTGAAAGTGAATTGGAGTGGGATAACAATACATATTATGTCGCAGAAGGTGACAAAATTCATTGGGTTAATGATACGACTAATATTAGTGATAAATCGGGAATAATTAATAGGAAAAATGGTGAAACAAATAGAATTCACAATGAAAATAATATAATGACTAGTACTAATTTAATAAATGAGAGATCGGAAAGTATAAATAGAAAGTTAATAGCAGATTTAATTGAAGAGGCAAATTCAAATCAAACTAGATAAAAATTCAGTAGTAAATGAAAACAATGAAAACAAATACCAATTGGTATAATATGTGTGTAAAAAATTTGGAAACTATTAAAGAAATGAAATCTTATCAGAAAACGGATGAAGTCCATTTTCAGTGCATGCTGAGATTAAAGATAACTAGCTGTAAGTGGAATTCTGTCTTGAGGCAATTATGGCATCGTGCCTTAAGGCAAATTGCTGGAACTTCCCGTACCGTAACGAAATGTTCGAGGAATACTGAATGTTTTCAAATAGATTATTATAAATATTGTAACATTGTCTAATATTTATAAGAATTATATAAACTGAATTGCAAAGTTGAAATCATTTGTTTAAAGTATATTAGAACTTTAGTCAGAATTAAAAATAAAATCTGAAATATTTTCGATATACAAAAAACTAAAAAAAAAAAAAAAAATTGAAAAAATTTTTTTTTCAAAATCAATTATTTTGTTAAGACAAGCAGAAAGTTCTTTGAATCATTTAAATCGGACGCTTAGTTCTCTCAACAACTGCCATTTTTTACATATTTAGCTCCGTATCTTCGAAATGGCTGGGCCTGCCTTTGCCAAAAACTAATAAACACTTCTCCCAATCATTACTAATTGAATGTTTTTTAGATCACTCAAATCGGATACTCCGTTCTCTCAAAAATTCGATTTTTATTTTCTGCACTCTTTGCGCCGTATCTCCGAAACGGCTGGACCTGCCTTTGCCAAAAACTAATCAGCTCTTTTCCCAATCAATAGGAATCGAATGTTTTTTGAACCATTCAAATCGGTTGATCCGTGCGCCCTAAAACGTGACTGGAAATTTGTATCCATACATACATACATACATACATACACACACACACACACATACATCCATTTTTTCTGAGATATGCCAAAACGTTCAGAAACCTTCAAAACGTCGAGAAATGTAAAAATTTTCAATTCCGATTTTCGGCCCATTACAATAACTTACCCTACGGGAAGTTAAAAATATTGGATGATTTCACCCAATGGCAGTGGGAAGGATCTTTCATAAACATTTAATAAATCTAAGATATAGAAGAAATCAGACTAATTGGTAAAAATAAAATAAACATAATATTGAAAAATTATAAGAGTACAAATAGAATAATAAGAGAAATTTTTTTAGAAATATTTAACATTAATGCATATACACCTAGACATAAATTAATGAGATCGGGAGTTATCTTTGATATTGACCCAGAAATAGATGAAACAGAAATCTTAAGCAGTAAATGTTTAAAGGGAAAAAATAATGAAGAAGTAATAAGTTTCCGGAAAGAGTTCATATACATTTAGTTAGTTGTAGGGTTGAACCATATATTCAAAGTGTAATACAGTGCCATAATTGCTGGAGGCATGGCCACTCACAGGCCAAATATAGAAGTAAAATGCGTTGTGAAAAATGTGCAGATGAACATAAAATAGAGATATGTAAAAGCGAATTAGTGATATGCTGTCTATGTTATCGTAATCATCAAGCGGATGATAAAGGTTGCAAGGTTTACTTAAAAAATAAAAAAAATTAAAGAGATTGTGGCAATGAAAATATAACACATTCCGAAACAAGGAACATAGTACAAAACAATGGACACGCTAAAGCAGTTGGTAACACCAATCAGTTTAAAACATATCAAAATAGTTACCCAGAAATCATTGATACTCTTGCACGGAATTTAAATATATCAAGTAGTAATAGGTATCAAATACTATCAAATTGGAAGGAAAAGGAAGAATATTATGACAAAGAAATATTAATGAAAATAAATAAGCCATACAATAGGAATTATATGAAAAAGTATTACAACGCTGAAATTTCTTGTCTAGATAACACTAGAAATAATTTAGCTTTTGTAAATATAGAATGTTTAGATTCAGTTAGCGATAAAATAAATTTATTAGTAGATACAGGGGCAG
Source organism: Ctenocephalides felis (assembly GCF_003426905.1). NCBI lineage: Eukaryota > Metazoa > Arthropoda > Insecta > Siphonaptera > Pulicidae > Ctenocephalides > Ctenocephalides felis. The sequence goes on from NW_020538710.1 coordinate 26,506, forward strand.
AGATTAGCTCAATTAAGATTTCAAAAGTTAAAGATAATTTAGATATAAAGCATAGCATAAGTGATAGAATGAAACTCACAGGAGTTTCAGGTGAAGTTATAGATACAATAGGTAGAGCCACAATTAGATTTTGTTTAGGAGATAAAATTATTCGACTTATATATCAGATAGTTAAAGTAAAGATGACCTGCCTATAAAAGGAATTGATTTTTGAAGAAATTTGGGGGTACTATAAACATTCGATATTAAAATTTAGTGATAATACAATAATACCATTGAGCTTTCCAACAATTGAATCAAATCCATGTTCGGGAAGTGTTGTGAAAGTAGCACCTAATATGAATACTGTAGGAATTATAGAAAAATCTGAATTATCAAATCCATGTTCGGAAAGTGTTGCAAAAGTAGCACCTAATAAAAATACTGTAGGAATTATAGAAAAATCAGAATTATCAAATCCATGTTCGGAAAGTGGTTTGAAAGTAGCACCTAATATAAATACTGTGGGAATTATAAAAAAAATCTAAATTATCCAAAGGTGTGTTCCAGTGGCGTAACTAGACCCTCCGGGGCCCGTAGCAAAGTCTTCCGATGGGGCCCTATCGTGGTACTCAATTTTTAATTTATCTAATTTTGTTTAATAAACGTTAATAGTCATTTACACGTTGTTTTACTATTGGCTAAAACAATTGTTAATGAATTTTATCACAATTAGCAAATCAACTTCGACTAATTTATATTTTATGGCTTTAAATTATGAAATTATACAAAAGGCAAAAAAGTCAAGTATTTATTTAGAGATATAATTATAATTTAGTTGTAATAATATAAAAATAACAAAAAATACATAAGACTAAATTTTTCTTGAAAATCAAACATTACATGAAATATTAGTGATTATATTCAACGTTAGAATAAATGGAAATTAAAAAACATATTTTTTTAATAAAAATTTAAAACAAATACCACTTAAATTTAATTATTACATAATCATCCATTAACTATTTTTTTTAATTTTATTGATTAAGTAGTGACGTTCGATCTTTATGAAAATATATGATTTAACTAGTTGGTATTGGTATTTTGCCTTGCGGCAAGTTACATGAACTTCACGATACGTATAAATAATCGACTTAATCAATAAAATATAAATTAATTTATGAGTATAATTAAAAGTATTCCGAGTGGATTTATTATACATAATTGAAAACGAACGAACACGTTAACTCGGAGTATTCTCTGAAAGCTTATAAATTTCTGAAAACGATTCAGGTGTTTTTGAGAAAACGTCGATCAAAAGTCTAATTTTGACAAATGCCAAAAGAACGATACTAATTTTTGCAAACTTTGAAGAATTTTTAAAATTAAACGACTTGTAGATCCGTAATATTTTTAGTATGATCTACAAGACTATGATTATGACCGTCAAAAAAAAATCATAAAAATCGGCGTAATTTTTCTTTTTAAACTTTATTAGAAGTAAACGGACGGCCGATCTTCTGCCAAAGGTAATTTAATACTTAAGCTTGTACTCATATTAGTAAATTAAGTATGTTGATTGTAATAACAATTTTATTACAGAAAGAAGCTCTGTTCTGGGAGTCTCATCGAAAACTGGAGTAGAGAACAGAACACATAGTACCATAACCGAAGAGATTGTGTCAATCACAAGTAATGATGATGATTTTAGATTTTTATTAAGTATAAATATTTTATATATTAGTAATTATTTTTATCACAGCTCCTCAAAGCAATAGGGAAAAGGAGGTGTTTGTGGAAGCAGAAAAAGTTCAGGAGCGTGTTGGTGCTGCCAAAGGTAATTTAATACTTAAGTTTGTTCTCATGTTAGTAAATTAAATATGTTGATTGTAATTATAAAAATTTTATTACAGAAATAATCTCTATTATGGTGGATGCATTTTCCACTCTTCAAGTTAATAAGTTTCCATAATATTCAACACAATATACATATTCTAATTTATATTTGTTTTTAGGCACTATTGATCATATTTTGAGAAAAATGATCATCTTAGAGTGGAAAATCAGCGATAAAGACAAGGCTTCGACTCAAGTACCTTCCCTCAAAAAGAAAACAAATGTGTTTGCTAAATTGTTTCCTTTAATGATTGTGGAAGATGTCAAAGCCTTGGAAGAGAAGCTAGCTGAAAAAAAAATCTGAAGAGATAGAAACTGATCTGGTACAAAATATATGAAATTATTTAAAAAAAAATGCAATTATTTTAAATCAAAGCATGTTTTTAATTTGCAGGCCTATTTTGTTATCAGGATTGGTGTGCGTGATCCCATAGATCATATTGCCAATGTGTTTCTAAAATGTTTACCTCCTTTGCGTTTTATTATAATAGGGGCCATTTTAGCAGTTTTAAAAAAAAACTAAACGTAATGACTCGACTTAATTATTGGATGTTTCTCGCTTGAGATCCAATTTGAAAAGAAAGAGTTAAAACGGGGTTAAAACTGCGTTTCGATTAATCTACGTCATATTTATTATTTGGTATCGCCGTAAACATAGATAAAAGAAGAGTATAATATAGTATGGCCATAAATGTGTTTATGCACTTGACAATCACTGAATGATGGCGGGACGTTTGAAAGCAAGTGCACAAAAGTTAGATTTCCTTCTACAAATTGATATTAATTTTAGTATTGGATTATTTGAAAATAAAATATGTATTTGAAAATATCTTTTTTATTGTTGTTGCAAAATTGAAACAAATGTTAAATTTATAACACTATAACCAAATGTACGAAATGAAGTTTGCTATGTACGTTGGATGTAGTTATTGAATGAAGTTGTGAAGAGAGAGGTTTTATAAGTAACAACAAGAGAGAAAAAAACATGGCGTGTCGTGCATATATAAATGGGCCTTTTTTTGAAATTCGTTTTATGTTGTTAAAGTTCCGAAGAGGCAGAAGTTCTAGTGTTCATTATATTGTTTCTTACAATCAAATTCGAAGAAAATGGCTCCGTAAGTATATATTTCATTTATGTGCATATTAATTTCTTTATGTTCAAAGGACATTGCTTTTTTTGTAGTATCCTGAAACCATTTGCCGTAGTATATATTATAACCCGTAGCGGTGTAACCGTGTCGACATTTCCGTCGGAGATACCGACCAAATGGTTGATTATTAAAAATTATGACACCGATGATATAAAGAAAGCGTGGTGGCCAAGAAGGCATGTTAAAAATGTTTCGGCGCTGATGAAGCGTCGGACTGACTTCAATAAAAGTGATTGGCAGAGCAGGGAGTGCGATTCTGTGCTTTTATGGTAAACATTCGAAATAATATTTGTTTCAGATACGTATGAGTCAGCAAGGAGGCATGCTAAAGATATAAAATATACGTCTACTGAAGAGTTGGGAAGAGGATTAAGGAAGAAGAAGAAGAAGGTGCTGGTGAAAGGTGCTCTATCTTCTGATGAACAATCTGATTATGAAGGTACTACACTGACATAATACTCGACTAGTATTGTGAATTTAACAAATTATCCTTTATTTGCAGATCATGCTGATGGGTTTAATTTTAAGTTTTTAAAAGAAAACGCAGGCATACGAATGCCAGGTAAATTAAACTTAGATCTATAGATGTATCTTAATATTCATCATTATTAAGCAATTACTTGGTACTTCTAATAGCTACCTACAACCTGCCTAAGGAAGAAGCAGCTGCGTCAGCTGGGGAGGAAGGAGCCGAGACTACTTGGGGAAGGGTAGCCGCGCCTGCTCAAGAGGCAGCCATGCCTGCAGAGCAGGCAGTAACTCCAGTGGAAACAATTGGCAACACGTCAATTAAAAATGAAAGTTAGTTAAATATTATACATATGATAACATTTATTTTTAATATGCTGCTGTTTTAGAATTTATTAGAACTATATTGGAATCGCAAAGAAGGATAAAGAATGTCATTTCAACTCTAAATGGGCACATGGTTTGCTTGATGCAAGCCATGAAACATGACAAGAATATGATTGTTGATTTTGATGTAAATAATTCAAGTTCTTTTGATTACGTGTTGCAGATAAAATCTCTGGGGGAGCTTAAGTCGCTAGAAGAGCGATTCAAGAGTGATTCTAAGTTATGTGCAGAATTTGTAAGTTGTTCTACTATAAATTTATACCTATATGCACACACTCTCTAATTTTGCATATACATACTAATAATTAATGATTATTTTAGAAAACCTTCATTATAAAACTTGGAGGCAAACCGAAGCAACTGATTAAAAGTTTTTGCAGAAAGTTCATGGTTTGGGTATAAAAATAATGAGGTACTTCACCAAACACAAATTTTAAGATTATTTAGGAGTAATTATCATTGAATCATACATTATCCCATATTATATAAATATAACATTAATATTGATACATTTTAAATAGATGTTCTATTGGGAATCCATCCAAAAGTGACGGAAGAGGGCCTGAAAGCAATAGTTTCAACTTGGTTGAGGTATGCCCGAAAGCGGCACGAGAGATTGATGAATCGGAAGTCAAAAGACATCAATGATGTATTATTAGATTAATTTATTTATAATAAAATTACTCATTTTTTTCTTAATTTGTTCCTATTACTAAAATTTAGTATTAAGTACCTCATATTATGTTATATATAAAAAATATATTTAAATATTATGATCAAATAAATATAATTTCATAATAAATGGTCTATCATTAATAAATTAAAAAATTATTAAAGTCTAAATTTATGGATGTATGGATACAGAAAGTAATATTTAATTCATGTACACAATTACGTGGTTTTCATGTTTCATCAATATCAGTTCGACATGCAATTAAACGTGTTACTGAGGTCGCGACAAAAATTGCAAATGTGACATTACTCAGCGTTCAATAAACTTTCTATACAACAAAAATGACTTCGGCGCGGCGATGTCCTAGATCGCAATGCGATGTTTTGATTTTTTTTGTGATTGTGTTTACTGGAAATTTATTTATAATTTTACAACACAGCAAGTTACGCATTGGAAGTCTTTTGCTTGTAACTTATTGTGATAGCTTACATATTAAATAATAGCCGACTTAAATTCATTATTTGTAAAAGATAAAACTTTGAAGACCCATTTTGGTAATATTTTTCAATTTGTTGCTCCATATAATATTGAAGCGAAGACGAAATCAGCGTTTAGTAGAACTGTGTCTTCAGTGGGAAATTAACTATTTAGAATTAGAGGCTCAACCTGGAGAATATTCGGAACAGTACTTTGAGTATTCCGATAAATAGACATTGTGCCAGAGTTCGATTATCTCACGAATGCTGGGACCGAATCCCATCACCTGGTAAGTCTGCATATGAAAATGCAGCATTAGAGTTAAAATTGCCAGAAATTACTCTACCTAACGAGGAAAACCCGCGCGTAGGTCAGAAACCTCGGATCCAACAACAAAAAGTGATGGGTAGGTGCCAAAGAAAATTCAAACTTTGTTTATCCCATTAGATTCAAAATTCAAAGTAATGCAGTTAGCTGAAAAACATCCCAAATAGTCTATCAAAAGCCTACAAAGGTTTAGGGCAACAGCCCTTAAAACAAAGTCAGGATGGAAAAAACGGTAAGGAGACGTTTTAAATGGCGGCTCACTGAACGAAAAAATCGATCGGATTATTAAGTAGACATACAGATTCCAAGAAGTTTGTGCATCGAAAATACCTGTAACCACAAAATTATTACAGCAATGGGCATCCGTGGCAGTACTTCAATTTCAAAGCAACTTTTAATGTCAAAGCATCACAAACTTAGATCGATACTTTTAAATCCAAACATAAAATTGCACAAAGGCGTACTACTCAATATGTTAAATCAAAAAGAGCGTTAGATGTTGATAAAATTTTGGAGGACGCAGGTAAGTTTCAAAAATGTATATGTAATATTTCATTATTACTTTGAAAATGATTTCATTATTAATATTGACCAAACGGGATGCGAATATAAGTTACGCATGCGTACACAGAGCAGTACGCTGTAACTGCGTCCGGAAAGTTGCTGCCAAAAATATTTTTATGCATGCGCGAGTCGAGCGGTCAAATCGAACTAAAAGTTCAAATTGATGTTAAAAAATATGAACACAAATTTAAAAATATTTGGGTAACTTTGTTGAAAAGCGTAAAATGACGAAAGCAAGAAACACCACATCACATGGTAGAATTTAAAAATGTCATGCATATAATGCCAACTTCTCAAATAATACAGCTCTCTGGCCACGATTCAAGCCCAACATTGCTTGCCATAGAGCTGTGGAAAAAATAAAAGAGGTTAGGAGCCCTTTCCCATATTTTCCATTAAAAAAATAGTGGTTTCTTGCGGTGAGTTCAAATTAACATTTTAAATAATCATATGTAATGATCAATTAAATACATAATTTATATGGATGACTATGGCAAAGCTAGAATGCTGCAAAGGGAAGTTCAGATAAGTACCCACATCATATGCCATGTCCACAGCACACAAGCCTTCAGTTGAACTGGACCGCCACGAAACCCTGCTTATGTCATGCGTCCAGAAAATAACGGAACTAAGGGCATTGTTACAGACTGAAAGGCAGAAGAATGAACAGCAGAAATTACACAATCGATCAGGACCAAGGAGTAGTACTCGTACTAGACATAGATCCAGGACACCCTCTCGAGGAGCAGTTTGTTTTTATCACTACAGATTCGATGACAAATCCACAAAGTGTGTGGAACCCTGCATGCTGAAATCTTTAAACAGGCCGGAAAACTGACTTCACCGTCATTAATAAGAGCATGCACTGATGGTGAAATAAATTCTGTTTACTCTGAGCTCCGCTTACACATAGCAGACAGAAAAATTCAATCCAATTATTTATTGATTCGGGTTCAATTTATTCTATATTGCCTGCACAGAAGTTCCCAAATGGTCATGCTAAGGACGAAGTAGTCTTATATGCTTACTCAGAGTTTGGTAAATAAATTCTTAGTAAAATTGATGGTATTATGAGTTTCATTTAAAAAAAAACTCGGGTTCCAGCAAAATATCTACGTATGGCAAAAGGATTCTGGAACTGGATTTATCCCTGCGCAGAAATTTTACCTGGCAATTTGTTGTTGCGGACAATACAGAAAATTGTGACGATCTTTTTAGATTATTGTTCGAAACTAAGGCAACGAAACAGAGTTTGGTAAATAAATACTTGGTAAAATTGATGGTATAATGAGTTTCATTTTTTAAAAAAACTCCGGTTGCTCGCCCGAAAGTTGCAACCGTGTCATTATGTGAAACATTATTAAAAGGAAAGAAGAAATTTTCAATACTGCGTTTTGTACAATTGATAAAGGATAATAATGATGTTCTTGCAATAATAAAATAAGTAAATAATGAAACTGTTCGCTTGAAATATTTCTATTAATTTTTTTAAACCAATAATGATTTCAAAGATTGTAGCCGAAATTATTTATAATGATATTCGAGTGTCGGAAGCTCTAGTTGGTGATAACTTAGTTTTTATTGTATTATTTAGTTAGGTTTTTATTGTTTTGTTTTGTTAGGTTAGGTTTATTGTATCTTTGTAATTGTAAATTTTATGTTATATTATATAAAATATAACCGCGAAATGCTTAGGTATTTTTATCTTCATGAAAAATAAATATTAATTTAACCTTAATTGCATTTTTAATTCGTTGAGTTTGGAGGTTATGTAGAAACATTGCAATTTTCCACCGATAGTGCAAATATTCATTAATTATTGCATTGAAAAATTGAAAAAAGTGATTAGAATTGCTCTCAAAAAATATTTAGACAGTCAACATAGTGAAAGTTGTGTTCTGTTATTACGGTCCACAGTTCACTAGAGTCTAGTTGCTAGACAATCCTATTAGTAAGTAAGTCTATGGCATAGGCAGTTTCTCTCTATGATTGAGTTGGCAACACTACTAGAAGGTGACACAAAAAAACTAAAATCCAAATGACGACCGAATTAAAGTAGCAAAGCTTTATTTTGAAAGTTCACACGAATCCACGAGTTTCCGTAACCTACTATAATAATTTAGAAGTTTGTGCAGACATTCAGTTGTTTCTGTAAGAAACTATAATAATTTAGATATTTGTGCCTGTTTGTACCAGAATTCTGATAAAGATATCCCTTTCCACAAAAGATGTCTGGAAAGTTTGAAAATATCAATAAATGCGTCATTCCTACTGAACAAGTAAAACGTGGCGTCAAAAACATTTAAATAATTTAAAATTGGCAAAAATTGACCACAATGTTATTCTCACTGGATCCTCCCTTATTGCAGGAAGGTCAGGCATCCCATTTGGACCAAGTTTCAACCTTTTCATGCTGAAAATTTCGGCACTGGAGGCGATAAAGTAGAAAATGTTTTATATCGTATAAAAATGGCGAATTTTCGAATCAGAAAACTAAAATAGTGGTTATATTGATAGGAACCAACAACACAGAACACAGAAAAACCCTATGATATTTATGAAGGAATTATTGATTGTGTATGCCTCATTGGAAAATTACTTCCGAGAGCCCACATAATTGTACCGAACATGCTCCCAAACTGAATTAAATTCAACAAATTAAATTTCAATAGAAAAAATATTCATGTAGTGCAGATACATAAAATATTGTGAATGAAGAAGGTGTCATAGCAAGAGAAATGATATATGATTATTTGCATCTGACAGCCGAAGGCTATAATCAATATTTTCAACCAGTACTTGATTTAATCACAAAGATATTGACTGACAAATGATAGGAAACACTTATATTTTGCAAAGTTTATTTCCTTTATACCTCGCTTGAATACTCAGTCATTATTATTGTGATTGAATCAAGCTCTGCCCCAAAATGTTACTCATAGCCTTTGGATGTTAGATGTAAATAGTTATACTTATTTTAAATTATATTTTATATGTTGTATTACTTTATATTCAAGTTCAGAAGCCTTATCGTGGTTGTTGCTGTTACAGATGTTAGAATAATATATGACTTTGTTGTATGATTTACATTTGTTGTATTTTATTATCATTCAACGAATTAAACCAATGTCTGAACATGTAATTAGAAGAAAATAGAGAATTTTTTTAGTTTGCACATTTTTATGCTTGTAACTAATTCATGTGTTATAATTAAGTGTTGATTGATTGGTGTGGAGAATACGTGCTACAACCGACTTTGTACTGCCGCAGGAACGTGTTATTGGCAGATCAACAAAGTCCATATTTGAGAACCGCGTTTCATTTAATTCAGGTGACAGTAGTAATTTAGATTTGGTTAGCGCAGTTGTTAAAAGTGAAGTAGACGTCACTCCCCAATCCCGTACAAATCCTAAGTTTTCATCTTTACTTTCATTACATTTTGATTTAAACAATCAAAACATGTGGGACATGGCTCCCGCAACAGTTTTATCCTTACAAAGAGCCATGGATATTATTAAAACTTTTGATGAGCCGAATCAGAACAAATTAAACGAATTTCTGCATACTTGTACTTATGTTTTTGAAAGTATAGATCCAACTGAGCATAAAGCACTATTAAAATTTATTTTACGCGGTAAACTAGAAGGTAGGGCTATGCAAATCACACAATACAAAACATTCATTTGTAGTCTAAAAGCAAAGTTTTTTACAGTCTCGTTTTGTCCCTGTTTGCATTTGTTAAACTCTATTTGAAGATTTAAAAACCTGATTAGAGGAAACTTACATTGAATTGGTACACTCTCTTCAAACAGAGTTCATATAACTAGCTGTGAATTTAAAATCTATACCGATCAGCAGTTTCGTGAAAAAGTTCTTTTTATTGTAACCCTAATATTTTTTTGTTCGATAAACATAACCTGATATATGTAACTTAAAAAATTTATGATATTATAGCATGTGAAACATGAAACTGAAATAAAAGTAGTGCACTTGCTGGTAAAATGGTATTTATAAATCGTTCAGATATTAAAAATAAAATATTCTACTAGAGTCTGCATGGCACAAACAACAACATAAAAGGAAAATAAATCTAATATTAAAAATGGAATGCATTAAGAACCAGAAAATATCGGTAAAGCATTTTTGTTTCTAATACATATAATAACATAAAAATAGGAACGTTTCCTACTACAAAATGTGCAGCATCTTGTACGCTCAAAAATAAACCTTATGCCGCCCAATATGTGTGTATATGAAATATTGTGGTAAGTAGAAATATGTGAATGTATAATTATAAGACAAAATACTTTGTTTTACCTATATATACCAAAGACATAATATGTGTTCTTATACTATTATATATAATGATTGTAATTATATTACTAAATTGATTTATAGAATTTTACATTCAAACTACCACATCAATATATTAATTTGTATGTATTGTTGATATGTATTTGAGTGTCTGTTGTTTTCCAATCAGAAATATTTGTCAAAAACAAAGACAATACTATTACATTTTACGCATTTCATGATGTGTTGCCTGTTGAATATTAAAAATTAGTTAAATGTATTTTATTGCATGAGTAAACAATTAATTATCCTCCAAAATTTTATCTATATTTGTAGTTGTCAACACAAATTGTTAATATCGGTTTTGAATATCGTGGAGTGAGTACGAGATCAGCCTCACTTTTTATTTTTATAATATCCATGCTGCATCTCATGTCTCCATTTCCATCATATAACTTCACAAATTTAGTGATATATGTTAAACCAATAAATAATTTGTCGAAGATTGGAGACTTGTCCCAGATATCAGGAAAGTCAGATGAAGGTTCCAAGATTTTGTCATCATAACTGAGTTATTTCTGCGAGTATTAAAATATCTTCCTTTGTCTTTGATTGTAAATGTCACCGATTTAAAAGTCTTTGACTAAACTAAGACTACTATTTTATTTAACACGTTGTGTAATTATATGAAAATCGATAATCTAATGCCCATGCTATTTCTATTTGGTCAAAAACTATTTTCACAATCAGTAAGATAAATTTGAAGGTATTTGACTAGATTGAAAGCTTCGCAAAATTTCCTACAAAACAGATGTTTCAAAACAGTCGTCGGTGGCGTATCAATCCAATTATTAGTATTGGTAGGTAGTATCACAATAGTCATTAACAATCCATTTCCTCTGGGCATTCTCGCATCTGGATCTGGGTATTCTAAACGAATAGTCCAAAATTTAAAAAATTCCAAGATTAATGTTCTGATCCCATCTCATTTGATATTTGAATCATAATTATTGTATACATATATTTTTGAAAATATGTACAAATATTATCACGAACTTCTTATATTATGTACATATTTGTCTGAGCCAAGTTTGACTTTTTTCATGACATGTTTTAGAATCATGTTATTTCATGTAGAAGCAAAACTATGCTTTATATCACATTAAAACTTTGTTTCGCATTGAAATAATATGACTAAACATTTAAATGGTTTCACTTCCAATAATACTTATTTGTTCTTCATGTGGAGGCTATAAAATAGTAATTTGATATATTGTCAGTCATTATTAGTATTAACCCACTTTCACGATGTATTCTTGATAAATTAAGATAATTATATCTATAAATTCTTTTCTTAACTGCTTTAATATAATTAATAACAGCGTTTTTACTTTAAATCAATAGTCCATTATATTTTGTTTCATCAACGAAATTTTTCATTATTATCATATTTCATTTATAACACTACTATCACCATAATCTTATTTTTCTCCTGTCATTTAATATTTCCCCATTTGTTTTGTTAGCATTCAGCAATTAAAATTTCTATCCAAGCCCTATACATTTGAACAAATTTTATATATTCAAAGACGACACATTTTTAATATAAAAAACACATAATTTAAAAACACTACCGACACTTTACATCAACAATACCATACTTAATTTGAATAGTTTTTTGTACTTGAAATTATGCACAGATCTTTAAGATTAGTTTTTGTAACAAACAAATAAAATTATGTATGTTCAAATAGTAGCACATGTAAGTATATTTATAAATTAATAAAAAAAAAACAATCGCTCACCATTTTCTCGATTTTCTGGAACACGAGTTATACTTTTATGTGATGGATTGCCATGCAAAACTCTACCAAAGGAAAACACAAGATACAATATTATTTAAATTAAATATAATTTACTAGATAGTTACCATTTTTCAGGTTATGTTTTTCGCAAATTTTTAACTTCCCGTAGGGTAAGTTATTGTAATGGGCCGAAAATCGGAATTGAAAATTTTTACATTTCTCGACGTTTTGAAGGTTTCTGAACGTTTTGACATACCTCAGAAAAAATGGATGTGTGTGTGTGTGTGTGTGTGTGTATGTATGTATGGATACAAATTTCCAGTCACGTTTTAGGGCGCACGGATCAACCGATTTGAATGGTTCAAAAAACATTCGATTCCTATTGATAGGGAAAAGAGCTGATTAGTTTTTGGCAAAGGCAGCTCCAGCCGTTTCGGAGATACGGAGCAAAGAGTGCAGAAAATAGAAATCGAATTTTTGAGAGAACGGAGTATCCGATTTGAATGATCTAAAAAACATTCAATTATTAATGATTGGGAGAAGTGTTTATTAGTTTTTGGCAAAGGCAGGACCAGCCATTTTGAAGATACGGAGCTAAATATGTAAAAAATGGCAGTTTTTGAGAGAACTAAGCGTCCGATTTAAATGATTCAAAGAACTTTCTGCTTGTCTTAACAAAATAATTGATTTTGGAAAAAAAAAATTTGTTCCATTTTTTTTTTTTTTTGGATTTTTGTATATCGAAAATATTTCAGATTTTATTTTATTATTTTATATTAGACAATGATACAATATTTATAATAATCTATTTGAAAACATTCAGTATTCAACGGGAAGTTCCAGCAATTTGCCTTAAGGCACGATGCCATAATTGCCTCAAGACAGAATTCCACTTACAGCTAGTCTTATTTTATTTTATTTCGGTTAGGTTAGTGGCACTGCCCCATTTTATCCATTTAAGAAAATAGGGACTTCTAATGGTGAGTTCAAATTAACATTTTAAATAATCATATGTAATGATCAATTGAGTATTACATATGTACATATATAATTTATATAGATGATTATGGAAAAGCTAGAAAGCGGCAAAAGGAAGCTGTAATGCACTCAGATGTTGGATCTGAGTACGAAACCACGCAGCAGAGGGGATATAGGGTAATACACTCATCTTCAGATGAGTGTGATGATGTTTCTACTTTATCAGCACCACCACCTGTTCCTCATTTTGTTTCGCAAGCAAGCTGCAGCGAAACAGATATTAACAATGGTAATTTTGTTTTTTTTTTGTATACTGCATGGTATTTGAAATATATTTCTAATAATGCTGACATTTCTACCCTGCTAGCTTATTTACCGCCGGCGTCTCCATCTGTTTCGAAAGCAGGCCGAAGCAAAAAGGGTCAAGATTTTAACAATGATAATTAAAGCCTTTTGTATACTGCATGGTATTTGATATATTATGTTACTCGTGCAAATATATATTTTATAATGCTGGCATTTCTACCCTGCTAGATTCAATTGGCGAAGAAATTTTTGTCAGGGAGATAACTAAGATGCGATTAACCATGGAGGGCATTGTGGAGCACATGAAGGAAATGATGTTGAGAATGGATTTGTACCAGTCTCCTAAGGCTGTCATGAGTAGTGACATGGGCCAGATCAAAGAAGTTTTAAAAATGTTTCCACTATGTTCAATGGACGAACTTCAACATGTGGAGGATAGTCTAAGAAACAAGGATGTGAAAACAACTGGAATTCACAAGTTCACATAAATTTATTTTTATTAGTTATCTTTATTATAAACTAACTTTAGTTTTAGATTTTGTATTTGGCTAGGACAGGTGGAAAAAATGCTAAACCTGTCACAGTACAGTTGTTGAAATTAATATTTGATGGTGGCTTGGCTAGAGAGTTTAGCTGGGCAGGTGGTAAAGGATAACACAAGTATTGCGAGCTTGTGCTGTGCGAAGTCATCACTGGTAATTTATAATTCTTATGTTTATGATATCTTGTAAATACGGTACTTGTAGATGCGGGAGATTTTTTGGCACCCCAATGGGATCTCCCGCATCTCCGTCTTTAGTAGAAATTTCCTTACAATTAGTAGAAAACAAAATATTTAAAAATTATAATAAACAAATCTTTTATTACCGATATGTAGACGATATCATTACTTGTATTCCGGAAGAAGACATTAACATAGTTACTGATAATTTTAACAGTTTTAATAAAAAACTACAGTTTACCGTAGAATTAGAGACAATGAATTCGATTAGTTTTCTAGACATCAGACTAATACGTACAAATGACCACCGACTAATTACTAACTGGTACCAGAAACCAACTAGCTCCGGACGATACATAAATTACCACTCATACCACCCTCTTAAAATGAAAATAGCGACAATAATAAATTTAACAGACCACGCCATATTACTATCTGACAAAAACTTCTGGGACACGAACATTGACCTGGTAATAAACACACTGAAAAACAACTCATACCCTACGAACATAATCACCTCGGTCATAAATAACAGACGCAGTTACATTTTTAACAAACAAAAAGACCTCACAGACCATAAAAACCGCTTAGACTTGAAGTCATATACTGGTGTCATTTGCCTACCGTACGTAAAAGATTTATATTTCTCGTGGAAAAAACTATTTCAACAGTGTGGCATTCTGTTGGTATGTAATTGTGATGCAACCCTTAGTTCAATTTTTACACAAATTAAATCTAAGTTCAATTTTGACCGCTTCAGGAATTTGGTATATCAAATTAATTGCTCTAATTGCGAACTCTTTTATATTGGAGAAACTAGCCAAAACCTGAGTAAACGCCTTAATCAACACAAAAATAATTCAAAAAATCCCAAGCAATTTAAAACTATGTTAACTGAGCATATTAAAAATTTAAACCATAATATCGATTTTTTTAACCCTAAAATTTTACATTTTGAAGAGAATACAATTAAAAGAAGATTCGCTGAGGGGTTGTTTTTACAATTACATAACGACAGAGTCATAAACAAACGCTTTGACAATACGGCCCTGAACGAAACGAACACGTGGTTTCTTAATAGCGTGTCAAAATTTCTTAAAAAATAACAAAATCCCATCGCCTTTTAAATTTTCCAAAAAATATCAACACATGCTAAAAACTGCTTTGAGAAAAATGTGACATTTCTATCCTAAACTCCGAAGAGTAAATACATAGTTTCGACAACTTGTTAAGTTATCATGGTTATTAGTGTGTTTTACCATTTGTGATGTTTGTGTTAAAAAATATATATCTTATCAATGTGCACATACTCATACCATGGATTAATAATGGTTTAATATGCTATATTAGGATACAAAATTGTAAGTGTTTTATTACTATTATCATTATTATTGTTGTTCCATGAAATTTCCTTTCATATAATTTATTTAGTTTCAATTTTTATAGTTAATCTGATTACCACTGAATGATGGCTAAGATGCTAGCCGAAACGTATGGATTTTAAATAAATAAATTTTTTAAAAAACTCTCATACTATTTTTATTGATGTTATGCTCGAATATTAAACTCAAATTAAACATATATATCAACATCAAATTCAAGACTATTCAAAAAAAAATATATATATATATAAAAAAAAACACGAATTATATTATGAAAAGCATTTATCTAAAAGAAGTATTGCAGAATCGAAGTTAATAGCTCATACATAAAATCTTATCGTATCTAAATCTTATTAATACTTTGTAGTTTTTTATGTACTTATGTATGTATATGTATATATGTGTATGTTTATAAGTATAAGTCTACATGCAATATGGTTGTATGTATGTGAGTATATGCGGGTGTTTTTATATATATGTAGGTGTGTGTTTGTGTGATGTGTATATGTGTATGTATATGTATATATATATATGTGTGTATATATGTATGTATATATGTGTGTATTTATATATGTATGTGTATGTGGTTGGTATATAGGTATTTGTATATGTGATGTTTTGTACTATGGGTATACATTAGTATATGTGAGTACGTATTTCTTATATATAAAATTCTTCTGTAACAATGTAAGTTTCATATTTCCTCCTAAACTATAATTCGGATTTTCATGAATCTTTCTGAAGTTTGTTCGGGAAATTTTTTAGAATGTTTTGATTCATAGAAATATAGTTAAACTGTAGAAATAAATCGAAAAAAATTACAAAAAAACGCTTATCATTGTTTGCCCTTGAAAATATTTGAAGCTTAGTTTGACATTAAAAACAATTGAGGACTGTCATTTGCCAAACATTTCTATTCACTTATAGGCTAAGGCGATATTAGAATATAATAAATTCATAATTATGAATAAGGAAAATGTAATGCCTACATTATTAATGCCGAAAAGCAGCTGAGATGTGCCAAAAATTAAATTAATATAAGATGCAAATAATATAACATGCATTTGACAAGTGATGCAGTCTGCGCATGCGTCTGACGCGCACGGCGAATCGTGTTCTCAACGTACGCGTAATCATTTTGTTTGCGCACTTTGCGAACAGATTCGCCGTACAAATTCGCGCAAAGGAGCGAGCCATAAGTGATTGCGGCATTCTTACTATACTAAGTCACAATACAAAAAAAATTATTTAGAAGTTTAATTGTGTCAAAAATTCAT
>NW_020538710.1:44189-100872 GCF_003426905.1 Ctenocephalides felis
TGCCAAACATTTCTATTCACTTATAGGCTAAGGCGATATTAGAATATAATAAATTCATAATTATGAATAAGGAAAATGTAATGTCTACATTATTAATGCCGAAAAGCAGCTGAGATGTGCCAAAAATTAAATTAATATAAGATGCAAATAATATAACATGCATTTGACAAGTGATGCAGTCTGCGCATGCGTCTGACGCGCACGGCGAATCGTGTTCTCAACGTACGCGTAATCATTTTGTTTGCGCACTTTGCGAACAGATTCGCCGTACAAATTCGCGCAAAGGAGCGAGCCATAAGTGATTGCGCTCAAACATATTCAATTTGCAGTCGTTTTGCCTTACTATACTAAGTCACAATACAAAAAAAATTATTTAGAAGTTTCATTGTGTCAAAAATTCATATGTTTGTCATTGGGTACGGAATATTTATTCAATGGAGCGCTTTGGGTCTGAAATTTTTACTATTTTCCAATTCGTTTGGAATTTTGGAACTAGGTTCATCTTACTCTTCAGAAGAGTGAAACAATTTAGACTCCTTTACCACTTCTCGAGTGGATGATACTTCTTTTCAGTGGTGTAATTTTACTTTTTTCAAAATAACGTTGGGTTATCGATAAAAGAACTAATTATACGAGAAAAATATTTAATAATGTTTTTCAAAAAAGGAAATACTTTTCAAGTTACTGGCTACTGAATATTTGTTTCTTTTTTGCGTTTTTCATCATTTTTTGCTAACACATTCAAAAATATACATTTTAACGAAAATCATGTAATGAACAGAATTATATCAATTAAAATCTTAATAAATCGTTATTTTATAGTGTTTTAGGAACATTATTAGGCTAGATATGAAAATGGGTTTTTATAGTGCTCAAAATAAGCTTTAAAATGAGTACTTCTGCGTGTAAAATGAGTGAGCTATCATGCAGATAAAGGTCGCATGCAATGTTTTTTTTTTCATTTAAATCAAATACTTTGAGTGCCATATCCACCAAAATTAAAAATAATCGTATTCAATCTAGAATTAACTTGGTTTAAGATATCTTGATAGATTCTAGAAAATACCACAACTTTAGTACAAATGATTCTCAAAAAACTCATGATTTCATGAAAAAAAAACATTTAAAAAAAACAACCAATTTCTCATCATAATACCTCTGAAAGAATACGTATAAAAGTATATATATAAGAAAATTCGAGGTATTTTTCTGACTAATTATTATTGTTTATTATTTTTTCGTTACACAAATATTGATAGATGTATGATTAATTAAGGAACCAGAGGTCTTTCGAGCCCTTTAACCCTTCGCCGTTTTACAATAAGAGAAGTTACGGTAAAATTAATGATAGAGAAAGTTGTAGCTCATTTAATCACCTTTAAAATGTGTATTACAAGTTCTGATGAAATCAGAATTAAAAGAGTAATAATCCAATTAATGCTGTGGATGGTGACGGAGTGCAAATTGTTAAAAACATTGAAATTAAGATAAAGATTAGCCTATTTCCAAAATATCAAGTAAATTGGAGCACAGTAAAAAAATTCACAGAGCAATAGTTTTGTTGATTGTAAGTTGAATAGAGCACATGTAAACAGGATTTGACAAATTAATTCACTTCAAATATAAACTTAAGCAATAATGTATATTGATTTATTGGAGAAAAAAATGTAATTTAGATATTAAAATTACTAAAAGCCAGTTAAAATATGGTACGAAATTACAAAAATTATAGGCAACATTATTGAAGCATATATTTTGGGTAAAAAAATAAAAGGTGATATTGCACCTTTGCCGCGAATGCTATATATTAATTCTTTCTGAATTTGTTGTACTTTTTAAAAGATTTCAATTTTCAACACGTGTATCTTATGCTGTGACATAAATCACAAAGGCAGACGATCATTTTTAGTGTGATAAATTTGGAAAATCGATGTTTTAGTCGTGAATAAACAAAAAATCATTCATTTATACATCCACATCTACAGGTATGACTAAAAATACTATATAACCCTTAAATGCAATAAAATAAATTGAGCTATTGGAAATAAATTTGTTCTATAAATCGCAGTGTATAATTTTTAATATACAATTTTATTGAACATTTTTTAATATTTGTTAAATGAATAATTAAAGTGTTTAACTGTGGGAATTGAGAACAATCATTTTATTTGAAATAGTTCTACATTCAACATCACTCATACGAGGTCTGTTCAAAAAGTTTTCGTAATTTTCGTTTTTTCAAAAAAATATTTATTTATTCGTCTACATTAATGTGGTCCCCTTCAAAGTAGTCCCCCCCAGATATAATACACTTATGCCAGCGTTTTTTCCAATTTTCGAAGCACCCTTGATATTCACTTTTTGATATGTCCTTGAGCACTCTCAGCGATTTTCTTCAATCGAGGAAAACCGCCGTCCTTTCATGGGTCTCTTCAACTTTGGGAATAGGAAAAAGTCACACGGAGCCATATCTGGTGAATTTTTGCACTTTGCAACACTTTATTTCATTTTTTACGCAAAATTTAATACAAATTCTTTGACTTTTCAATTCTTCCATTGTAAAAATCGCCGAGCTCAGAAAAACACGTCGAACCTTAGCGACTACCACAGACAAAGTAAACAGTGAATATAGCTGAAAATTTCATCATACTTTAGGAGCATGTATACCAACACAATAAAAAAAAAATTTTGACAATCAGACACTCCAGACCCGCGAAATTTAATTATTAGTAATTCCGGGTACTTTTTGAACACAACACGTATATTGGTGTAAATAGTAATTCAAAAAACAGTAATTATTATTTTTAACTAAGCAGTAAATATTAGTATAAAAAAATGAAAAATTGTAGACATGAGTACAGAACAACGTCTGTCGGGTCAGCTAGTATATATATATATATATATATATATATATGTACATATATTTTTAATTATAACAATTTAAAACAAATTTTATAAACAAACCGTCTCATTCATAAAATATTTTTTCTCCTAACGACATTTATTTTTCAACTGGACCCTAATCCTTCCTTTCCTATCTGATATTGCGTGACTATTCAATTTCAAGTGGTTAGAGAATTCGGACACCAATGATCGTTGGTGTGGCAGAAGACAGTATATCGAACGACTTGCAACGGATAACACATAATGCTAATTTAGGTTTCCATATTTTAAATTTTCAATTATAACACACTGATGACCTCAAGTGACCATTTGTTTGCTCAGAGCGTCTTGTATTCATTTTTGACACATCCTATTTATTTCAAAAGCTGTGCTGTAAAAGTACTTATTGGTTTAATGTGAATAATCTGTTACCACAACATTTTCTGAATTGTATTATTGCATTTAGGTTATTCAAAATTTGGAATTCATCAAAGGGGACACCATAGATATTTTTGTCTAATAACTTATTGCGAGTTTAAATAATAATAATAAATCAATAAGAAAATTGGATTATAATACAGATAGTAATTTTGGAAATCATATTCTTAAAAATTTCAATTATGTGTACAAACAAATACAAGATCGGAAACAGAATTGTTTGAAAATTGCTTATAAAGCTCGCATTATAACATGTGACAACATAAGTACAGTTTAATTAGATATGGAAGTAATCATTACAAATATTTACAGTACAATCTATTTGCCATACAAATTCTTCTTTACAATATTAGAATGAGTTTTGTAGTTATATGATCCATGGCATTTATATTTTTAGGGTTTGACAAATGTCACAGATCACAGAAGTATGGAAAGTATCAGCAGTACGAACGCATAAAAAGAACTTTTTCCAACATTCCAATTTGCAATGAAAAAATTAAAATAGTTAAACATATTCCACATACTGACAAAGTTTGCATTGATGGTACACATGGAACTAATGACTATGGCTTTCAATGACATACACTACTATTTTCGAATAGGCTGGATGCAGTATTATGCAAAATATGTTTAAAAATATATATTAAGAAAAATTTATAAGGTGGTAGACATAATTAAAACATGGACTTTCAAGACATAAGATGCTCTAACATATTTCGACACAACTATCATGGGTGTGAGCTGGAAGAATTCAGCATTAAATATGATCAGGAAAATACCTGGCATAATATAAATGCACATTTGAATGAGTTTCAGAAAGTAGATGATACTAAGTCATTTGTGAACTATTATAAAAAAGCTTACTGCAAAGAACAACTTGGTTTACTGTTATTAGAAAGAATTAGGAATTAATACCAATATGTATTTTGAAAGTTTTTATAAACGAATGAAAATTAGAGTTTTAAAAAGAAAGTGCTCTTGATTTGGATGTTCTTATCAGAAGGTCAAAAGATTAAATCACAACAGAGAAATATAAAAACAAGCCACATCAATATTGTCTGATCGTATTATAGAAATCAGTGCCAATGCACAATGAATTGTAGAACCAACAAGTGATACCTTGGTACCATATGTGATAATTAAGAAAAAACAAACATGCAATAGTTCTTGCAATATAAACCATGTAAGATTTGTTTTCATATGTAACAGGCACTTGTATAGACTATTGGATTAAATCGAGCACATCCACGCCTGTTGGTATTATAAGCATCGTGTAATCAAAAAAACATTTGCTGATAACTAATTTTTCATTTATTTGTGTGATGCAAATGGGTTAAGTATGAACTGTTGGAAAAGGATATGGTACAAAATTGAATTTCATTCATCGACTACTGTCAACATGTGCCTCAAAATGTTTTGTGAAACATGGTATATGTAATCGTACTAATCAGGATCGTATCCATCGCAAGAAAAAACATGGATGTACTTACTTGTCAAGATCTTTTTCTCAAGTCACCTCGTACAGCTCTCGAATATAAGATGATTCAGTGAACATTCAGACAGCCCTCCATAATGTTCAACAGTATTTTTTCACCTCCATCTGAAATTACAAAATATTATAATAATTCATATATAGTAATAAAAATATTATTTTGAAGCAGTCTCAAAAAAAAGAGAAAATAATTAAATGAATAAAAATGAAAAGAAAAATAACATCTGCATCAACCATAACCTTTCTCTGAAATTGATACGATATCGATAAACAACAAATCATCACAAATAAGACGAGCATTTAGTTTAAAATTAAATAGCGTATTTTAAAATATTAAACAAAAAGAAACACGAGCATTATTAACGATTGTTTCACATATAAAATCAAAGCCAATGCAAAATAGAATGCTGTCTAATGTTTTGCTATTTTCGCGTGTTAAATCAACAAGCAAAATTATCAATCAATTAAAATACTAACAAAATTCCCGCAAATAATTTTATCGCCCAATTGGATCAAAGCACTGAATTTAAACAAAATCGAACTAAACATCAAAACTAATGCGAAGCACAGATTAAACTCTATTTAACACAATTAAAATTTCTATTTTACTTGATTTCTCTGTATTATATCTTTGCATTTTGCATTTACATTCGCTGAATCACTTTCCTGCTTCACAAATTGCAATAAACGCATGACGCACGACACACGTGACTTGTGACTTGAGCTAACAATAAGCACGACCACAGAGTAATATGAATAGATGCACTCACTAAAAGAGACGCAGGTCGGCCAACGGAGGCGAAATGTCAACGGCGCCAAATTCAACTTCATCATATACTTGGTATTGTAATGTTACAGGTATCACATATATTTTATATAACAATAATTTAAAATTGTTGTCATTAACATGAAAATAAAAAATTACGGACGTTACAGTGGTATACAGAGTACTTTATGATGGAATATTTCGTAAAAAATAGAAAATTATTTGAAAAGTTTGAACAATTTGTAAATATTGTAATACTGTCAATATTATTAAAATTTTTATTCATTGTTATTGTAAATAATATTTAATTGTAATGTTACAAGCATCATTTAAATTTAATGTAGATTTAATTAAATTATTTATAAAAATAAAAGGTTACAGGTGTTCTTCTATATTAACTGCAGGGAAGTTATAGTAAACGCAAAAAAATCGAAAATGAAAATTTTTATATATTTTTAAGTTTCGAAGGTTTCTGAACATTTTGGCATACCTTAGAAAAAATTGATGTATGTGTGTGTGTGTGTGCGTATAAAAATTTTCGTCCACGATTTCGGAAACACGGATCAACCGATTTGAATAATTCAAAACACATCCGATTCATATTGATAAGGAGACGTGTTGATTAGTTTTTTGGCATAGGCAGGTCTAGCCGTTTCAAAGATCCGGGGCAAAAAGTACCACAAACGGTAACTAAGTTTTTAAGAGAACGGAGCGTCCGATTTGAATAATTCAAAAAACATTTGAATGAGAAGAAATCGAATGTCAGCAAAACCAAGATTCCAGCAAAATCTCAAATGAACAGGTTACTGCTGCAGTAGCAACTGCTCTAAAAAACTGGAAAAGCGGAAAATTAAAACGTTCCGCTATATCGTGGCATCTATCTTTACCATCTGACGCTGAGACACTAAGAATGCAACAGATGAACCAAATTGAATCTTGGTCCAAAGAAAGAAAGCGACAAAGCGAAAGGCTATAACTATCGAAGGCACAAATGCAAATGCCTCGTAAAGAATGTGGCAAAGCAAGCGCATTTGCATGTGTTTTGACTGGCGCCAGAAACAACAGAAGAACAACTAAAAAATTACCTGCGGGATAAACATTTCGAAAATGTAACATGTGAAAAAATTGCATCCAAACATCCAAAAGTATATTCATCATTCAATGTATCTGGATACAGAATTAGAAAAAATTAAATCGTCGGAAATATGGCTTCAAGGAGTATGCGTGGATCGTTTTTTATTCAGACTTCAAAAGCTACCAAGCAACGGCAAGTAGATAATACAATATACTTTGTCTGAACATTCAATGTTTATCAAATAAGTCAGCTGTTTTTTAAATAATATTGACCTACTTTGTCTGACAGAACTCTGCAAATGGAGTTATTGCCGTAGTGAACACATACATGGCGAAGTTGCAATATTTTGCAGAAATCACCTTGACTGCGCAGAATTAAATGACATTGCAGTGCAATATGCTGAGCTTGCAAACGATGTAGCGGCGTGTTATTGAAAACAAACAAAAACAATTATTTTTGTTATTTACAGGTCGCTAAATTCGACTTTGAATTCAAATCTGAAGAAATTAACGCTCATATATAACACATTTGACTCAAAAACTAATATCATCATATGCGGTGACCTGAATGTGGATTTTTTAGTAGATTCTAATGATAAAAATGCGCTAATTAATTCTGCTTCCACTTTCAGACTAGAACATAGATTGATGAAACCCACCCATGTCAACGTGAACTCTAAAACTTGTATGGATAATACATTTACAAACTTACAATCAGACCAATTCATAATTGATACTTTATCATGTTCTATATCCGACCATGAAAAGCATATTCATTAATCATGAATATCAAAATTTCTTCTACCAACGCAAACTTTCGCAAATTAAGGAAAATCAATGAAATAAATATGGAAAATTTCAAAACGGTACTATCTCAAGTTAATTGGAATTGCCTGAATCAGAGTGAAGATAGCAATAAAAAAATCAATATTTTTCTTTATATTTTCGAACAGATAGCGAACAACGCATTTCCTTACAAACTCATATTGATAAACAAGAACAAAATCTCGGCGCAGTCAGACAATCTACGATATCTTAAAGAACCCGTTTTTCCGTATGATGCTTTCAAACAGTCACAACGACTTGGTCTGGAAGAATCTTTTGAACATTATAAAAGACTATATAATAATAAGATGAAAATTGAACGTCAATAAAGAAATGTAACGAATGAAGTTAAATCAGATAATAAACAAGAAACTATATGGAAAATAATAAAACAAGGAACAAGTCAAAAATATTCAAATAATGTTGGAATTGGAACGCTAGCAGCAAAGGAATTTAACTATTTTTATAGGAATGCAGCTGTGTCAATCTAACTAAGAACTTGCACGACTTAGCGACTAGGCCTGAAACTTATTTAGCTAAGGTACATGTCAATGGGGCCAACATCTCCAGAGAAATTGTTACAGCGATTAAACGGAAGAAACGTAAGACATCACTTGATGATTTTGGATTAAAGGCCAAAATGATCAAACCAGTAGCCGTATATAGCTTCGTGGCTCTGTGAAATCGTGAACAGTGTATTCGCTACAGGACAGTTTTCAGATAAAATGAAGCTGGCGAGGATCATTCCACTGTATAAATCCGGAGACCGCCAAGATGCATCCAATTATCGGCCAATCGCCATACTGCCCGGGTTTCCTAGATTACAAGAATACAAAATTTCTTTGAAGCCAATAACTATTCAAGCAATAGTCAATTTGGGTTTAGAAAGTGGTTGAATACGTTCGATGCCATAGTACACTTTCTGAATTTTATACAAGATTCTTTAATCAATCATGAACATTGCGGTGTGCTGTTCTGTGACCTCAGTAAGGCATTCGATTGCGTACCGCACAATATACTTCTAAAAAAACTTGAATATTACGGAGTGAGAGGTATCCCACTAACCCTGATGCAATCCTACTTTACAAATCGTCAACAATTCGTCGACTGGCAATATAAACTTAGTATTGTAGAAGCAGTACCAGATACTGAAGTTATTCAAGGCAGTATTTCAGGTTCGTTACTATTCAACCCGCAGATGATACGGAATTGACAGTTGCAAGCAAAGACATAAAAGTTATGAATGAAAAAATTCAAAATGTTTACGAACAGATTGAAAAGTGGTTCCTCGACTATTTGTTTCTCTATTAATACTTACAATATCAAGCGCCGCCGGTTCTGGGACGTTTACATATCTTCCTCTATTACCTCGATGAAACTATTCGGCCCGATATAATTGCCAGAAATATGGATATCAAAATCTAGGTAGTGCATTTATCCTCCTTAGTGGGTTGGGATGCTTAGGACCTAAGTAACGGTGTGGCGGTAGTGAATAGAATCCAGGGTTCAAGGGTGCTAATAAATTACCTGGAAATTAAATGGTATTTAAGAAGGAAACCTGGTAATATCATGATGTGTAATAAACACCTACCAAATACAATTCAATCTACTATCCTGGGTAGTGGAATACTTGTCAAAGTAGAAGAATTTGTAACAGGTACGAGTTCCAGGCCACATCTTCTTTAATCGGTACGCATAATAATCCTTTGAGCTAACGTTCTTGTTTGTTTCGGCTCCTGTAATATTTGTTCATGAAAATTAATTTAAATTTATTACGTTCAATAATTTAGTTTAATTGAATTATAATTTAATTTAATTTATTCAATAATTTAATATTCACATGAACGATTTTTGTCATCAGTGAACGAGATTAGAAGGAAGATTATTATTTCTTCTACAAATCATAATTTCTCGTGCAACTGTCAACCATAAATCGTGATTCCAGCAACATCATCAACAACGGGTGCGTTGAATCTAAAAATATGCTCTCCAGCTGGTGTTTTACATTCTAATTTTTTTTTATATCAATTTCAATCTATTTATGTATCCTATTCTAAATTCTTCTTAATTTTTCTTCTTATTTTCTTCAATTCTTCATTCTTCTTTCAAGCTCCAATACTTCTCTTCTTACTTCTAAAATTCAATTCAACTATTCGAATTCTGTTAATCCTAATTTTCTTAATTTTTTATTGAAATTCTATTTAACAAGTACAATTTCTATTTGATTTATACACATATTTTTTTCATAAATTCTACGTCATTGACAGGATTTGATCCGAGGATCCCTGTCGTGTGAATCGAACACGCTACCAATGAGCTATGCTCGCCACAGGATTAATGACAGGATTTATCAGGATTAATGACGATAGCGTGATTATCGCTTTGTAATTGGTGCATATGTGATTTGAATTTCAGAGCATGACAATGCGGACATTTCTTGTCCATAGCACCAATTACCACTTTTGGAGAGCATAATATTCAATATCGGGCTCATATTGGAATGCTAGACGCAGGAATGAATCATATATAAATGCTCAATGTACCTGTTGTCGTTGTTGATCATTTGTTCTGCGTCTATTGCATAGACATTACACTACATGGACTGCCGATTGATCAAATGTCATATGCCATATGTTACGTGCCTAACATAGACCTTATTGGCAATTTTAACAGGTGGATTCGATTTTATCTACATTTATTTCACATGGAAAATACAAGTAATATCATTTCTTACAAAACTATCAGCCATCACAATTGCCATTATATTATTGAAATAAAACTATCATAGATAATACTTGAATTCAATTAACTATTATGATAAATATTATTAATATCATTTCTTGCAAAATTATCAGCAATCACAATTGCCATAATATTATTAAAACAAAACATATGGCATATGACTGAATGTAATTACACCTCACTTTTATTGAAAATATATGTTCATCGATAGTAATATATGGTCTTTTACAACAATTTTGATTATAGTCAATGTACTTGAACCATCCTTTGGAATTCGTGAAGACTTGTAAACACAAAGACAACGAGAAAAAATTAGAAACCCACTTTTCATACTGTCGAAGTGCAATATATACATTCATTGCCTCATATGCTCAGCGTGTATACAGAATTGAAAAAATGCATGTAAATTTTCAGAAGACAGTTTGCAACCCCCCAATGTCTTCTGCATTTACATTTTATTATAAGCTCACACAGCAAACTACAATGCTTGTTCTACCTATAAACATTTACTACAAAATAAATCTAGAAATGATTCATACAAGTCTTCTATAAATATCAAGACTGCAGCCGCTCCACAACGATTTGGTAGACTGTCAAACACGGAGCACATGTCATATTCTCAAGCCATAAAATCCAATAGAAGCGAAAACTCAAATATAGTAAATAACAATTCTGCTAATAATGACCATTATCAATTCTTCACAGCATTTCAAAACATGTTTCAACATCTGATGCAACCGAATTCTATGATTATATATATTATAAGATGATGATAGTTATATATGATTATAGTTAAACTATGGAACTCCAACGGGTTCATGCAGCATAAACGCAAAGTAATATTATACCTCAATGAAAACAAAATAAACGTTTTTCTGGTATGTGCAATTCAAAATTATCGTGTCTATCAAACTACTCATCCAGATTGCACAGCTTACGGAAGTATAGCTGTTTTAATTAAATTTAATAATATATATCACTATAAACTTGAAAAATATAATAAAGATTACTTGCAGAGAACATCCACCACAGTACGAAAGTCATATTTTGCAATAGCAATTTTTGCCGTATATTTTCCACCACAATTACTAACATACAATTTTCTAAATTCTTTGAATCTCTTGGAAATAAGTTTATAGTTGGTGGAGATTTCAACAGAAAGCACACATTTTGGAGATCAAGTCTGATTAATACAAAAGGAAGAAAACTGTATGAAGTTATTGCCCAACAAAACTATGGCACTCTTTCCACTCCGACTTACTGGCCAACTGACCCAATGAAAATTCCGATTTATTGGATTTCTTCATAATGAAGGGCTTAAACTCAAGGTACACAGATGTTCATTCAACCACGATCTCTCTTCAGATCACTCACCTATAATTACTACTATCTGTTCTTCAATTATCAATGTTTGTAATCCTTATAGACTTCATTCGAGGAAAACAAACTGGGAACTATACCGCGGCAAAACAGAAAACAATACTAATCTCAAAATTAGTCTTTTTTTTTTTTTTTTTTACTTTTATATGTATTTGAAATTTATTTAGTTTGAAAGTTCTAACATAATTTTCCACTTGTGGAATGAGTGTTTGAATATTTCTTTTTATAATTTGTTAGAATGATTATGCTTTATATTTAAATCAGGGTGTTCTATATAATTATACGGTACTTAATTAGATGTATTAGATATACAAATTTACAATTAAATAACAGAACAACCAAATATAAAAATACAAATAAAGGAGTGCTAAACTAATTTAATTTTGAGTCTTGATTTTATGAAAATTGATATTACATCTTCGTTTAGAGCATCTTCAAAAGTTGAGGTCCTGTATATCCATTAATTTGCAGAAATTATTTAAGAGTTTAAAAGCTTTTCTGAAAAAATAAAGAGCAGTATCAGAGACGAAGAAAAATATTTCAAAGCTAAGTAATACTCAGTTATAGTCAAAAATTGCTGTATTTGTAAGATATCACATATAATCAGTAAACAAAAGATATTTATGATATTAAGGGGATGGTACCACTGTATTTCTTGAAGTCAAAATTAATATATTCAGAAATGTCATAAAAACTGTTGGCTTTTAGTAAATTAATCAAAACGTTGTGGAATTTATGATTGCTTAGTTGACGTATTTGTAAAGGTAATAAATTGAACAGTTGAATACCAAAACCATCAATTGAATTAAAAGTAGTATTAAGCTTAAAAGTCGATCCTTTGATAGTTCTATTTCTTGTGACATAGTGGGAATCAGACATGGAAGATAAATTAAAGTACTGGGGATTATTTTTTATAAAGAGAAGTGTAATAAGTAGGAATATGTTAGGAACGGTAAGAATGTTATACTTCTGAAAAATATTTCTACAACTTGTCATCGAGTTAAGAGAGAACATGATTCTTAATGCTCTTTTCTGAAGTTTGAAAACATGTTTTAAGGATGCTGAAAAACCCCAAAATTGAATGCCGTAGACCAAATGCGAGTAGAAGTTGGAGTAATAGATAGAAAGAAGACAATTTAAACTAATTTTAGATTTAAGCACTCTTAACATGAAACAAGTTCTGGAAAGTTTAGGTATTAATGACGAATAAATATGATTATCCCAATTTAAATTTTGAATTTGAATTTGAATACCTAGGAATTTAGAAACGGCAGAAAAATTGAAGAGGACATCATTAATAATTAGGGAATTGATTTCGTTATTAATCCTATTGACTGTTCGAAACGACATTATTTTAGTTTTATCGCTATTAAGTAAAAGGTTATTAGAGTTGAACCAATTAGAAACTGCAATCATTGATTGATTTAGTTTAAAACTGACTTCCTCAAAAGATTTTCCTTTAATAATTAAACTTGTGTCGTCGGCAAAAAGAATAAATTTGCAAAGATCGGTACAATTTGGCAAATCATTAATATAAATTAAAAATAATAAGGGACCAAGAATAGAGCCTTGTGGGACTCCGAGTTTTATATTTAACTTATTAGATATTACTGTGGTGTCTTGATCATCAAGATAAACTGATTGTGTTCTGCCAGATAGATAAGATGTGAATAGTTGAAGTGGTAAACCACGCACACCATATTTTTCTAATTTATTAATAAGGATTTCATGGGAAACTCTTAAAAACTCATCGGAACTTGACTGTGACAAATTTAATAAAACCGTTCATGATGCAGCTTTAGCTGCCACTCCAGAAACAACAGTTCAGCAGGATCAACCTCTGTCTTTTAAAATTAAAAATTTAATCTCAGAAAAAAGAAAAGCAAGACGCAAAGGCAGTCAACACACTTTCCATCGGATAAGAACACATACAATAACTTAAGAAATAAACTAAAATCCAGGTTGAAAGAATACCACAATGGCCATACGAGATTACTTGAAATACCGTACATTGGTTTAGTTACTAATATACCACTTGACTATATGCATTTAACTTGTATAGGAGCAATTAAGAGATTTTTGCTTTTGTGTACTGAAGGTGAGCTTCCAATTTGTTTGCCATATGCTAAAACTAATGACATTTCCAATTTTTTTGCAGCTTAAAGATTTATATACCCAATGAATTTGCTAGAAAACCTCGATCATTGAAATATGTGAGATCGTGAAAAGCTACAGAACTAAGACAATTATTATTGTATTGTGAACCAGTAGTTTTGAAATCTCATATTTCGAATTATTTTTATAAAAAAAAATTCTTACTTTACATATTGCTATTAAAATCTGATGTAGCAATACGTTATTAATTGATCTTTTAGATTATGCTGAGCAGCTACTTCATTATTTTGTTGAAAGTTTTAAGGTTATATATGGAGATCATAATGTAAGTCATAATATACATAATATATTATACTTAGCTTAGATTCATTTAGTGCCTTTAAATTTGAAAATTACATGCAGGTCTTGAAAAATACATATGAAAGTCAGAGAAACCATTCCAGCAAATTTATAAAAGATACTTTGAGGCAAAAGAATATTTTATAGGGAAAGATGTAAAGTCTGAAGCCATGCCTAGAGTTTGTGACAAGTCTATGCTATTTAATCTTCAGTATAAGTATAGTATAGTATATCCTCAGCATT
This sequence comes from Ctenocephalides felis, assembly GCF_003426905.1. Taxonomy (NCBI): domain Eukaryota; kingdom Metazoa; phylum Arthropoda; class Insecta; order Siphonaptera; family Pulicidae; genus Ctenocephalides; species Ctenocephalides felis. The sequence goes on from NW_020538710.1 coordinate 58,487, forward strand.
GTAGTTCAGACTTTAAAAGGTCCATTTATTTTGCGCTTTACGTAATGGTAAAATTGTCAATATAATTAATGTGGCTTTCTGTTCAAAACAGAATCAATTAGCAATAATAGGCGAAGAATTTAAAGTGAAAGAAGATTTGTATGACCATCCATGCAAATCTAATTGGGGAATATATGATGAGTGAAACATCAGATTTATTAACATGACCCATAACTGAAATTATTCAAAAATATGATGTATTTCCTCTTAATACAGATGTTGAAAAATATGCAAGAATTCCAATGGAGTGATCCATATACATTATCATATTTTTATAAAACTGTTTTTTTCAGGCAATTATCAGTCATAATAAAAACATCTTTTTTATAGATGATTAATAATATCAAATTCTATGCTTAAAAGAATAATAATAAATAGTAATGAATAATGTTTTCAATCTCAAAAATACCAATACAATGAAGACGCTTATGTCAAAGTTTTTTCATTAGTTCGATATATATCGGAATCGATGAATAACGAAATTTTTAACTGCGAGCATGAGACTTGGGTTACATATTTTTTAATTTAGTTTATTTTTATAATAAGAAAGTACTAATGCATTTCAATATTAACTTCGAAAACTTCACGACCATGCGACAAGCCACGACCATCAAAATCTTTGGCACATGTTTGACATCGCGCAGCATACTCAGTATGTCTAAAATGAGGTGTGAAGTTTGCTGCATTATATGTCAGAAGTGACACCAAAAATTAAAAAGGAAAACGCCTTTGGACCTAACTGGCATTCCAATTCAATCTAGATCATAATCTTTTCTTAAATTAGGACAGATTGCAACTGTGCACTCTCCCAAGCATTTAATAGTTTATTTTGCAGGCAGTTTTGTTATTTTGTTATTCATAAAATTTACCTAATGTCCATTGGGCAGATGTAAATTATATCCAAAAAATGTCAGAAGTGTTTCACTTTTGCTGCATGCTCAATGGGATTTTATCGTTATGTTTTATTTTGTGATTAATCTGCTTCATACTCTAGTTTATCCATTCCTTTTCCGGTGTGTTTTTGGTTATTTTCTTTTTCTGTTATTTTGTGAATTATTTATGTTTTTTACTATGTTTTATTCTAATCGTGCGTTTGCGCCATAATTATTATAGAAAATAATTATTTGTTTCGTTAGTGTTTTTATTACTTTTTACATTCTATATAGATTAAGGTTAAGGTTAAGGTATAGGTTAAGGTATTTTTATTACTGATTACTTTATATTTCATTAACATTTTTCACTATTTAGATAGGTTTAGAAGTAGGTATTATTGCAGATTTTTATTATTATTCATATAAAAAATATGTTTTTATAGGTTACCTTAGGTTACATTAGATTTGCTTAGATTACATATTTGATAGATTTACATAGGTTTTTAGTTACTTTCTTTATTATATTCTATTTTCTACATATGTTTTATTCTAATAATAGGTTACGTTGGGTTAGGTTTACATCGATTTTTTTTTAATAATACATTACGTTATGTTAGGTTATTTTTTCATTCAGCATGAAAGAGAAAAAGCAATGTGTTCATTGTTCCAAAACTTTTTGCTGTAGTAGTTCGCTTTCCCGCCACATCAGATTAATAAATGGAAAACAGCCAAAATAGTTTTACAGAAATTTTCAATGAACATTTTGCCCAAAGATATTACATACTCCTTTTTCTTCGCAAAGGCACATTGAAACCTTTCATTGATCAACTCCCAATATTTCTTTACAAGACTCCAATATCCACCGCACATTTTACAATAATTTTAGAATTAATCCTGAAACATCTCTTGCACTTCATTCTTATGCTTTGCCTTATTCTCTAATTCCTTCCACAGACATTCTATCAAATGCTCTTCCCTCGTCACCAATTCCCCCACATCATTTCATTCGTATGCTCTCTTCCCTCGTCACACAATCCTTCTTTACCTAATTCTTCTGTACCTATTCCTTCCTTACCTATTCCTTCTACATACGCCCACATTCTTACAAACGACCCCTACAAGACCCACACCAAATAATATTTTATCGCTGCACTCTCGGAAGGTGTTTACAGGTATTGAAATATAAATACTATTTAAATATGTTTAATATTACATCCACAAAAATTACAATAATTGACAATTTATAGGATCTATAAGGGCTCTTCGGATTACCTGTCCCATTGAGGATTGTGGGAAGGCCTATACGCGGTACAGTTCTCTGCATAATCATATTGAGTCAGATCATCAAATTAATATTGAGCAAGAACAAAAGCTTTTTTCTTCAATTCATGGTTTGTAAACTTTTTATTATGGAGATTTTCAACACAACACACTTTTCTGTCTCAATTAATATTGAGCAAGAACAAAAGCTTTTTTCTTCAATTCATGGTTTGTAAACTTTTTATTATGGAGATTTTCAACACAACACACTTTTCTGTAATTACAACTTTTGCTGTAGATTTTTACAGCTGGAAAACGGAAACGGAACAGAACGATATTACCTAACATGTGAAGCACACAAAACAAAAGATGAATGCACCATCCTGTATTTTAATTGCCATCGGTCTTACACACATCAAATAAAAGAAAAAATTTCAAGGGTACCAAAAAAATTGGACATGCTTGTCCCTCACGAATCATATGCAAGATATATAATGACGGACATGTTAAAGCTGATTACTGGAAGACACATGTGGGATATGAAAATTTGACAAAATATGTGCGACTGAACCAAAATTTGATAAATAACATCAAAGGTATAGTTAAATATTATTTAGTTTCATGTATGAAATTGTTGTTAATAATTTATTCTTAATATAATTTTTTCAGAACAAATTGAGGCTGGCGTAGATGATGACTTCATTATAAACAACATATGTGAAGCTTGTTATAATAAAGAATTACCACTGAGAGCTTCCATGATTACAAAAAAAGATATTTGGAATATGTAAAGAAAAGACTATACGATACGTTTAGAGTCAGTCTAGACCAGTGATTACCAAAGTGGGCGGCAAACCACGGAAACGGTAAAGGACTTTGGTGCATTTAGGGGGCGATGCTCAGTTGTAGGGGGCGTTTAAAGCACAATAGTAAAAAAATATAATATTAATATTATATATAAATGAATTATAAACATTAACACTGAATTATACCAAGATGATATTTTAGTTCATATTATCTAAACATATATGCATATTCCAATTCGCAAATAAATTCACCGCATTAGATGTATCGCTATTATTGACGGGTTCTTTTATAGATAATAAATAAATAGTGTCACTATAATTGGTAGGTATTATTGCTGTTGTAATTACATATGCTTGACAATTAATGGTATCATATATATTATATTTTATTCAATACCTCTGTAAAAGGCATTTTCTCTACAGATAATAATGGCTGAACCAAAAAAAAATGTAGACAATATAATATCGAATATTTGAAATATGGCTTTATTGAATCGCCTGTGAATATTACATTGCCAATGTGTCTGATTTGTCAGAAAACTTTTTCAAATAAAGCTATAAAATCTTCTAGACTACAAGAACATTTGACTAAAATTCATGGTGATAAAATAGATAAAAATTTAAGTTATTTTCGTACTCTAATATTTATACAACAACCGACAGTGGCAAAACTCTTTTCAACCACAACCTCTCAAGACGGCGATGGCTTGCTTGCATCGTATAATATTTCATTAATGATTGCGCCAAGTCGGGAGAAGAACTTATAATAACGGCCAGAAGTAAAGTAATACACTTACCCACAAATTTGGTATGTCATTGAAAAATGTCTGATTGCATTTCCATCATCATACTTACAAGTGGAACGTGGATTCAGCGCTGCAACTAATTTATTAACAAATAAAAGAAACCGATTACAAATAGTCGATCGTGGTGATTTAAGATTACTTCTTACTTTCCTACTTAAATTGATAAATTGGTAGCAGCACACTAAGATCATCCCTGATATTAAAATTTTAATGATTGTATCTTTATTTTGAATGTAGTTTTATAATTTCAAACTATGATGTTATTTTACAACCTTTTTTTGAAAGAGTAAAAGATTAATTTTGATAACGTCCATTATTTTAATAAATAAATCAGCAAAACCTTTCTGTCAGCAGTTACGTACCAATTGCAATTGCATTTCATTACAAATATACCCGTAATATATCTGAAAAATTAGATAGTGCAATTTTTTTCTGATTGTTTTATGATTCTGATGTTTTATGATTTATAGCGTTCTCTATCAAAGTTGGTTTCTTATTTGTCAATTTATCTTTTACAGATACAATAATTTTCATATACCTTATTAATTGCTATTGAAATGAAAAAAAAATAGGGGGGCCCTGTGGAATATTTTTTCTGGGCGGTAGACGAAATAAGTTTCGGAACCACTGGTCTGCAATGCAAGACAATGCAGCGATAGAGTTAACATGTATATTTAATCACAGAAATATTGAATTTTAGAAGATACTGAGCATTTAAATTCGCTGACCGTAACGGTGGACGGTCGTTTGGATGTTCCTCCAAGCAAAGTTTTTGTTGAGGAAGTTATTCCACAAAATTATGAAATGCGGGATTATAAGAAGAAACTACAGTTGGCGAGTATTACTAATAAAAAAAATATGGACGGAGCTTGCGAGCTGAGCCAACAATTTTTGATAATGCGTTTGACGAGGAGATGATTTGGTATGCGGAAGAAAATCCATCTCAAGTTACAGTTGAGTTTCCAGTGGATTTTCAGCAGGCGGATGAGTCTCGGGTTTTGGAGCAAGCAGATGCGTCTTAGTGCAGTGACTCAGAAATAGTGACTACTCGAGAATTCTCTGAGGAGCACATTAAGTCCTTAGCAATTGCATATCCAGTATAAGGTATAATATGATATTATAATAATAATGTTCTCTAATAATGAAATATGCATATAGGCTTATTTTAAGGTTATTAATAACATTATTATATTACTTATCTTACAGAGTTGATTCCAATATCTAGATAAATTAGATATTATTTTAAGAAAATTAAATAATTTAAATGTGATGAATAATATTTGATAGCTATCGATTCAAAAGATTTCAAGAGTATCTAAACTATTGGTTCACATAATAAACATAATAAATTCTCATCTCTTTTATATGTACAAGCAAATCATCTTTTTTTTCTATTAATATAGGTTTCCGAACACTTTTATGCACCTGGTAAATAAATAAATACACTTAATTTCAAATAATATCTTTTGAAAGATATCACAATACCCAAGAAAACGTATTGGCAATGTTGTTCCAATAAGAGATTAAAAAATAAATAAAAAATAAAACATGTTTTATTATTGGTATGTTTCTATATGTGTGTGTTTATATATATATATATATATATATATATATATATATATATATACACATAATATTTCAGGATAGAAAGCAACCTTATTAAATACCTAACCTAAAATTACACCTCGATATTTTGACGTATACCTCTTTAAACGCTTTAAGTTCTTAAAATCTAAAACCTTTCTACTGACTTTAGGTTACTAAATCTGCTCTAAGCATGTCCTAAATACCCTTGCACTTTTTTCTGGCGAAGGATTATGATTCAATGTTGTAGTCGATCGCTATGTAGGTAACATTAACAATATCACCGCCGCGTCTTTATTTGCGTAAATCGTTCAAAATAATTTGTTTGTTAAAATTCAATAGTGTAAAATCAGTTATTGTGAAAATGTGAAGTGACAGTGATGATAATTATAAACTTTCAATGATTTTTTACGTACCCTTATGGATATTGAAGAATGTTATGGAATCGAAGTGAGTAAGCAAATTGTGCAGACCGCTCTTAGTGTTAGTAGTAGAGTGTTGCGAATGTTATTTAAAAAAATGTTTAGGATTTTAATTGGACAAGAATAAAAATGATATAAGTGAATTGACGTTACATCATTTCTGCAAGTCAAAAAGCACATGCAATCAAGATACGGAAAAAAAAATAATAAAAGGCTATAGAAGAGTACAAAAAATTGTCGAAGTCTCAGTCTGCAAGGACTGGGCTTGTAGTATCACTCAACCATGGCTGTGCTGTACTCCAGATAAATTTGTCAACGACGGATTTTTTGTGAAGAAGTAATTGGAAGTAAAATGTCCAATATCGTGCAATAATAAGCCCATTGTGAGTGAGAATGGTACAGTTAATGTCTGTACTCGAAAACTCTGAAACTGACTCGAACACTGATGAAAGCGAAGAAAATATTTCGATAGTGAGTAGACGACGAAAAAGAACTACATAGACGTGTAGATATCCCTCATAATGCCTCCCTCATAATATTCAAGATGAAAGAGCAATTGCGATGGATGGAACTATTTGGCAGGAAGTACAAATAGGATCTAATCCTGAAAGAGCAAGTGTTCACAATATTTTTAGGGGAACATCAGTCCCGACGGGGCACAGTAAACATAATATTTTGAAAGGTGAAGTTAGGACGGCATTTTCATTGATAATTGATAATAGTTCAATCGGACTTATAAAAAAGTGCACGGAGGCAGAGGCGTAAATGGAAACTATCTACGGAAAAATTACTTGCGTATTTTGCAATTCTTTATGCACGCGGAGCATATGAAGCAAAAAATATAGACATAGCACTTTTGTGGAATAAAAAGTGGTTCCGCCTTTTTTTACTAATACTATGAGTAGACACGATTTTATAGAGATCATGAAATATATTGACGACAAAAATCAACGGAGCCAACGGTTACAAACTGATAAATTTGCGATGATATCCGATGTTTAGTACAAGTTTATTGTCAACAGTCAAAATTGTTACAAACCCGGTCCATATATTACTAAGACGAGCAATTGTTTCCAACAAAAGATGTAATGCAAGATGTAGATTCACTCAATTTATGCCTAATAAACCAGACAAATTCGGTATAAAATTTTGGTTAGCTTCCGACGTAAATAGTAAACATATAGTAAACGGCTTCCCATATTTGGGCAAAGATGAAAGTAGAACACCCTCAGTTCTTCTTTAAACTTTTCACCACTGATAACTTTTTCACAAGCTTATCTTTAGCAAAAAAAAAACTTTTAGCTAAGAAAACTACGATCGTTGGAACAATTCGGGCAAATAGAAAAGATCTACCGAGACTGACTAAATTGAAAAACAACGACATGGCACTATTCCCCACCAAACTCTTTTGCTCAGATAATATCATGTTGACAATTTACAAATCCAAGCCACGAAAGAAAGTTATAATACTCAGCTCAATGCATAACTCCGTGCAAGTAAAACACAATGACAAACAAAAACCGGAAACAATACAATTGTATAATCGGACCAAATACGGAGTAGATGTAACCGACCAAATGGCCAGAAATTATTCAGTAAAATCTAAACCTCGGAGATGGCCTTTGCAAGTTTTTTTTTTAATATCTTTGATTTAGCCGGAATAAATGCATGGGTGTTATACAAAGAAACCACGGGAGAAAAAATTACAAGACAGTAATTTCTGTTCCAGTTGGCAGAAGAACTGGCCTTGAAATATCAACAGCACAATAAAAAAAAAATTATACTCATCGCAATCGCTAGTCAAAGTACAAGTAATCGCGAACGTAAAACATGTCAGATTAGGTTGTGTAAAGATAATAAGACGAACAAAATCTGTCTCAAATGTGAAAAGTTCGTATGCGGAAAATGCACAGTAGAGAAAACCATTTATAAAAAATGCGATAAAAATTAATAAATTATAGATTATATATTCTAGAATTAAATAAATGTATTTTTATATCTTTATAATGACTATTAATTCACCTACTATATTAAAACACATCAATTGTGGAAGACCGGTAGGAATAGGATAAGTGAAAAGTCGATAGGAATAGTGTTAAGCAATCTCCTTGTGAAGCTATGTTTGTATCAAAGATGAAATTGGTTTTAAAAACATCTAATTTGCCTAAAGAATCCATTCAACAGGTCGAAACAGAAGAGGAATTGAAAATACTGATACAATAAGTACACATAGCGAGTTCTTTACATAGCAGAGTCAGTGATACTTCAGATAAAGAAACTGAAGATGGTACCTCTTGTCATGAAATTAAATATGAGAATGATGAATTTTTGGAGTTAGATTGCATATTAAGCGACAACAAAAAATTAATTAATGATGGTCGAAAAAAAGCTAAAGATATTTTAGAAAGCCAAGCTATAAAAATATGCAATTTTTCCAAAGATAAATTTCCTCCAGCTGTGATTGGTGACAACGTTCGGGTATCAATTTCTGACGTTGATCGTGGCAAAACAGATCCGAAAAACTTAATATGCGTTGTTTTATCAAAAGATGACAACACAAATTTGTACAAATTAGGAACTGAGGAGGGAGTATATATATTCATTTCTTTTATAAATTTATTGTTATTGTATTCATTATGTATTAATAACTTTTACTGTAGTAATAATACATGCTGCCTTTTTCAGTATATATATATATATATATATATATATATATATATATATATATCTGTATTTTGTCCATAATATGAGTTAACTGTTAAACATAACTCTTTAGTTCTTTTTATTGAAAACCTAATACTTTTTTGTTCGATAAACTTAACATGATAGCTGTCAATGAAAATGTATGAAATAGCATATGAAAGATGAAAGATGAAATGTGGTGCACTTGTTGGTAGAGTGGTATTTTTAAATCGTTTAAATAATAAAAATAAAATATTCCACTAGAGTTTGCATGACACAAACAACAACATAAAAATTAAAATTAAATAGAAAATAATAATATAAGAACATTACAAACAAAAAGGGAATGTATATAGAACCAAAAAATATGTATCAAGTATTTTCATTTCAAATATATATAATATAAAAATAGGAGCTTCGTCTACTACAAAATAAGAAGCATCTTGTATCCGCGTAAAATATGTGCATGTAAAATATAGTTATAAACTAGCTGTAAGTGGAATTCTGTCTTAAGGCAATTAAGGCATCGTGCCTTAAGGCAAATTGCTGGAACTTCCCGTACCAAAAACTATTTTGAAAAAAATGTACTTTGAAAAAATAAGATTTTTGAGAAACTATATATTTGGACAAAAAATTACTTATTTTTGAAAAAAAAATTTTTTTAAAAAAAATTTTGTTTTTAATTTTTCTTTTTTGAAAAAAAAATTTTTTTTGTTTATTTTGACATATTGTGGAAGATCTATACTTTTTTTTTCAAAGCAATCGTACTGATTTAACTGCGTAGGGACAAAATATAAAGCGCGTAAGCGCCGCGTCGCTGTCTAACGCATAAGCATTGGTACGGAACCCATAGGAATGTTAACAAAATGTATACTTATTGTTAAAATCTCTATAAAATATCTGATAATTTGATGTGCATATGTCTAATGATCATTTTTGACCGCCAAATGGCTAATTTTTTTTACTTTTTCCTCCATATCTCCGAAACCGCTAGACCTACCTTTATGAAAATTTTATCGATTCTTCATCTTGTCAATACAAGTGAAATGTTTTTTGAATTATTTAAATCGGACGCTCCGTTCTCTTAAAAACTGAGTTACCGTTTTCGGCACTTTTTGCACCGTATCTTCGGAACGGCTAGACCTGCCTTCGCCAAAAACTAATCAGCACGTCTCCTTATCAATACGAATCGAATGTTTTTTGAATTATTCAAATCGGTTGATCCGTGTTCCCGAAATCGTCGACGAAAATTTGTATCCGCACATACATCAGTCCGCCGCCGACCTCGGAAGAGTACACAAGTCTCTTATATATATTTTTCACATTTATTATTCTCAATTTCTTTTCAATTTTAATTTTAAAATAAGTTACTTTATTACCTCCTAAGAAATATAATATACCTGGTGCATTTAATTCCATTGTGTTGTGAACTCACTCGAACGGACGATTTCTACTACCTGCCCATACAAGTTTTTACCTGTGCTCTTTATAGTCAAGATGGTCAATACAAGAAGTCAAATGGTGAGTAATATTTCAATAGATGAAACTGTTTTTGAGGATGCGTTTAATTTGGACAGCACCGTTGTCTGCGCCGAGTGCTTGTGTTTACGTGAATGTAAAAATTCGCTGAAAGCAGCGCTCGGCGAGAAAGACAGAATTATTGCCAGGTTAACGAAAGAGTTGGCAATAGCCAATTCCAAGTTGAATGGCGAAAATTCAAAGGTGCAATCTGGATTAAAGGCATCACCCCCAGTAGTTAATAGTACAAGTCAGCCGGCCAAAGCGTCTCCCACACTTCCTTCTTTCTCCTCTTCCCAGGCCACTCCTAAACTACTGATTTTGTCTGACAGCCACGGCAGATCTTGGTCAGAGTTCTTAAGAGGTTTGTTAGGTACCAAATTCAGTGTGCTTGGAGTGGTCAAACCCGGTGCGGGGTTCTCTAGCGTGGTTGCTGATATCTCGGGTCTAGTTGCGAATTTTGGCGCTCGTGATCATGTTGTTATATTGGCTGGAACGAATGACACTAAATCTAATTACGCTATTCGGGATGCATTAGAGATAGCCCGTCATTCATGTAGCAAGACAAATCTTTGTATTGTTACAATTCCTTACCGATATGACGATTATGCTCTGAATTCCAGAATTTTCAACGCCAATCGTTGCATTTTCCGTGACTTTGGTCGTGGTAAATTCAATAATGTTAGGATCTTCGATATCAATAGGTTCGTTAACAGAACTGACTACACCAGGCACGGCCTTCATTTTATTTCCAGTGCCAAACAGAAGCTTTGTCATATTCTCGCAAGAGATATGCTGCCTCTGATAAATTCCGGTAACTCCAAATCCTTTCGCTTTCGCTGATGACGTTAATTCATTTATTCTCTGTCAGAACATACAAAATTTACCTAACAAATTAAACAAACTTGATATAGTTCTGACTAAATATAAACCAAATTTTTTATGCTTGACTGAACATTGGTTAACCGACTCTAAACTTTTATTAATCAAATTAAATGGTTATAATTTATGCTCCTTCTTTGCCCGGAATGTCTTCAAACACGGCGGTGTTTGTATCTTTGCTTCAACAAAATTGAAATGTAAAAGTATCATAACTAATATTTTGCCTATAGAAAAAGTCTTTGAATTTTGTGCCATCGAAACCCATTTTTTTCACAGCACGTTTTGTGTTGTTTGTGTTTACAGATCTCCTGACCAAGACGTCAAAAAGTTTATAAGTTTAGTATATAATCTGTTAGATGAACTTTTTATTAAATATGATTCAATAATTGTCTGCGGTGACTTCAATATCCATTTAAACAAAAGAGACCGGATTAGTGATAGTTTCAAATTTAGCATGGAATCATTCGGATTATTTCCTACTATTAAAGACCCTACGAGAATAACTAACTCTTCCTCATATTGTATTGATAATTTTTTCACAAATATATCTACGGTAAATTCATGTGTAATTAATACCGGTCTTTCTGACCATTATGGAATTTCGCTCTCTTTGCCTAATACTACTAATTCTACTTCCCATGTGTATCGGTATAAAAGAAAATTTAATATAAAAAATAAATTACTTTTTAAGGAACTACTAGAAAAAGAGACTTGGAATATGTTGGATCAATCCAATTATCTTACATTTGATACATTTATAAATTCCTTTTTACATAATTTCAACACTGCTTTCCCTATATCAAAACATAAATTGAACATTAATAAAACTCAAACGTGGTACTCTCAAGGCCTATGTATTTCATATAATAAATTATTGCGTTTAGAAAGAGAATCCAAACATAATAGTAATTTTAGTTTTATGATTTATTTTCTGAAATATAGAGAAATTTTCAACGATTTATGTGAACTAGCAAAAATTAAGTACAATGATAATATTATTTTCACTTCTCATAATAAACAAAAAGCGATGTGATCACTCATAAAATCGGAAATTAACTTTAAAGCAAATTCTACCAATATTGAATGCCTTAATATTAATAATATAAAAATTTATGATCAGCTATCAATTGCCAACGCATTTAATAATTTTTTCGTTAATGAAGCTTTTAATTTGACTTCAAATATAACTATTGATCCGGTCATGTCAAATGCAATCTTTTCTAAAATAAAAACTAATTCAAATTCCTTTTATCTATATCCTATATCCTCCGAGGAATTGTCGCATGCAATTTTTTCTCTTAATAATTCTTATTCCTCAGGACCAGATGAAATTTCATCTGACATTTTAAAACAATTTTTCCCATTATTTATTGATAAACTTCTCATATGTTTTAATAACGCTATCGATAAAGGCACCTATCCAAATCATCTTAAACATTCAAAAGTTAAGCCTCTTCATAAGAAAGGGGCTACTGATTTAATTAATAATTACAGGCCAATTTCATTATTAAATACTTTTGATAAAATTTTTGAAAAAATCTTACATAGTCGCCTTAATAATTTTTTAACAAAAAACGGTATTCTATTTAAAAATCAGTTTGGATTTCGACAAAAATGCTCAACATCCCATTCTATATACACTTTATTACATGATATTGTTTATTCTTTTGAAGATGGTAGCTTTTGCATTACAATTTTTTGTGACTTATCCAAAGCCTTTGATAGTATCTCCCATGATATCCTTTGTAATAAGCTTGAAAAATATGGCGTACGTGGTTTAGCTCTTGACTTATTTTCGTCTTATTTATCAAACAGGACTCAATCTGTTTACTTGAGCGATGATGATGGTTCGGTAATAATATCAGACAAATTGAATATCAAACTCGGTGTCCCTCAAGGTTCAATACTTGGACCTTTATTATTTCTTATATATATAAATGATCTTCCAAATTGTTCAGATCTTTGTAAATTTATTCTTTTTGCTGATGACACTAGTATTATTGTTAAGGGAAATTCCTTGGAAGAAATAAGTAACAAATTAAATTTAGTAATGACTTCAATTTCCAATTGGTTTAAATCCAATAATCTATTACTCAATAATGATAAAACCCAGATAATGTCATTTCGTACCGTTAATAAAATTAATAATGAGATAAGCTCACTGAACGTAAATGATACAATTTTCAAATTTTCTTCTATCTCGAAGTTTTTAGGCATTCAATTGCATAAAAACTTAAATTGGGACTATCACATTGATTCTATACTAACACCCAATTTAACGAAAACGTGTTTTATGTTAAGAGTTCTTAAATCTAAGGTTAGTTTAAATTGTCTTCTCTCAATTTACTATTCCAATTTTTACTCACACATCGCATATGGAATCCAGTTTTGGGGGTTCTCTCCATCTCTTAACCGCATTTTCAAACTTCAAAAAAGAGCTTTGAGAATAATTTTTTCTATTAGTTCTTTATCTTCTTGTAAAAACATTTTTCGTGAACATAGTATCCTTACCGTTCCCAGTATATTTTTGCTCATTACTTTATCGTTTATAAAAAATAATCCCGAACGTTTCAATTTGTCTTCAATGTCAAATTCTCATTATAAGACAAGAAACTTAACTATTAAAGCACCAGTATTTAAACTTGCAACGTCTTTTAACTCAATTGACGGATTTGGAATTCAACTTTTTAACTTACTACCACTTCACATACGAAAACTAAATAATCATAAATTCCACAATACTATAGTAAAATTCTTAAAAACTCAATATTTCTATGATATTTCAGAATTTGTTAATTTTGATATTAAACAATACTTTGCTAGCCAATGATAATTTAGTAATCATCTGCCTCTCATTCATGTCATCTTTTCCCTAAATTTTATTATTTAATAAATTTTACCAACCCTTTCTATATAAATTATCTTTTATTCAAATTAATTTATTAGTATATTTCTTTTTTGATACTGCGCTTCTTCCTTTTTGCAGATCCACATTAGAATTTGACGCACGCTGACGGACAGGATTGATTCAAGTCTATTTTCTATCATCAACTGTCGACATTGCATTTATTATGCCTGATCTTCTAACGATGCCCAAAACGAAGATATTCATTTGTGCATCATATTCTGAAAACATGCATTGATTATCTAAAATGTTTGAGTTGGTCTCAACTGAACATATCTAATTTTTCTTTTCATTCCAGACTTGGGATGAACTCGGATCGCGTCACTTGCGGTTTCATGATCTCCGATATATATATATTTAATTTTTTGTTTTGTTTTTTTCATATTTTAGCGTAAATACGCGTTACCCATGTTCAAAGTCACTCAGAAGTTGAGTGGTAATGTTCATGATTATGTAACGTACAATAAAGCGTTTAGAGGTGAAATTTCTTTATGTATGAGACTTTTCACCAAACTATAAACTATAAACTATAAACATACATACACACACACATACACACACACCCACACATACATCCATTTTTTCTAAGGTATGCTAAAATGTTCAGAAAGCTTTGAAACGTAAAGATATATAAAAATTTTCATTTTCGATTTTTTTGCGATTACTATAACTTGCCCTACGGGAAGTTAATAAAAAATTTAAAGGCATAATTATGAAACAAAATACTTTGTTAACTTCCCGTAGGGTACGGGAAGTTCCAGCGATTTGCCTTAAGGCACGATGCCATGCGCCCCACTAGTTGAATTTTTAATCCAAAATTACAAAAAAAATTTTTGAAAAAAAAATTAGAAACAAAAATTTTTTTTTTCCAAAATCAATTATTTTGTTGAAACAAGCAGAAAGTTCTTCGAATCATTTAAATCGGACGCTTAGTTCTCTCAAAAACTGCCATTTTTTTTAAATTTAGCTCTGTATCTCCGAAACCTCTGGGCCTACCTTTGCCAAAAACTAATCAGCACATCTCCCTATCAATAGGAATCGAATGTTTTTCAAACCATTCAAATCGGTTGATCCGTTCCCTCAAAAACTCGCTTTCTATTTTCTGCACTCTTTGCTCCATATCTCCGTAACGGCTAGACCTGCCGTTAGAAACGCGGACATACAAAACACACACACACACACACACACACACATCCATTTTTTCTGAAGTATGCCAAAATGTTCAGAAACCTTCAAAACGTCGAGAAATGTAAAAATTTTTGATTTCGATTTTTGGACGATTACTATAACTTACCCTACGGGAAGTTAAAAAATCACCCAGGCTAAGCACAGTCTAAGCGCCACTCTGGTAGAAATGTTTACGCAAGTGCGTTTAGACTGTTTATGTACTGGAGCACTTTTACAATTTTGTGAAAATTATTGAAAAATGTGAAAATGCCGCCAAGCTAAGCATAGTATAAGTGAAAATGTCGCACAGATTTATTTGCAAATGCGTTTAGACTGTGACTATGCGGGAGCACTTTTTCAATTTTGTGTAAATTTGGCAACTATTTTTTTTTGAAATTTAATTCGAAATGAAATGACGATTGTTAATGTTATGGAGATGATAAATTGATTTATTTATAATTAACTTCTCGTAGAGCAAGTTATAGTAATCGCAAAAAAATCGTTTTTTTTTTATATCTTTACGTTTTAAAACCTTCTGAACATTTTGGCATGCCTTAGAAAAAATTGATGTATGTGTGTGTGTATGTGCGTGTGTGTGTGTGCGTGTATGTGCGTGTGTGTGTGTGCGTGTATGTGTGTGTGTTCGGATACAAATTTTTGTCGACGATTTCGGTTACACAGATGAAGCGATTTAACTAATTCAAAAAATATTCGATTTGTATTGATAAGAAGACGTGCTGATTAGTCTTTAGCGAAGACAGGCCTAGCCGTTCCGAAGATACGGGGCAAAAAGTGCCAAAAACGGTAACTCAGTTTTTAAGAGAACGGAGCGTCCGATTTGTATAATTCAAAAACATTTTACTTGCATTATCAAGATGAAGATTTGATCAAATTTTCATGATAATAGGTCTAGCGGTTTCGGAGATCTAGTAAAAAAAATTTAAAAAAAAATAACATTTGGCGGTCAACAATAATCATTAGACATTAGACATATGCACATCAAATTATGAGATATTTTATAGAGATTTTAACAATAAGTATACATTTTGTTAACACTCCTATGGGTTCCGTACCAATGCTTATGCGTTAGACAGCGACGCGGCGCTTACGCGCTTTGATATTTAGTCTCTATGCATTAAAGTTTTTGTAAGTTTGTAAGTTTTTGTCAAAAATTCATATAGTTCCTCAAAAATCTATTTTTTTCAGAGTAAATTTTTTTCAAAAATGTTAATCTTTTCAAAAAAAAAAAAAAATTTTGGTACGGGAAGTTCCAGCAATTTGCCTTAAGGCACGATGCCATGCGCCCCACTAGTTTGAAATTTAATTCGAAATGAAATGACGATTGTTAATGTTATGAAGATGATAAATTGATTTATTTATAATTAACTTCTCGTAGAGCAAGTTATAGTAATCGCAAAAAAATCGATTTTTTTTTATATATCTTTACGTTTTAAAACCTTCTGAACATTTTGGCATGCCTTAGAAAAAATTGATGTATGTGTGTGTGTGTATGTGCGTGTGTGTGTGTGTGCGTGTATGTATGTGTGTTCGGATACAAATTTTTGTCGACGATTTCGGTTACACGGATGAAGCGATTTAACTAATTCAAAAAATATTCGATTTGTATTGATAAGAAGACGTACTGATTAGTTTTTAGCGAAGGCAGGCCTAGCCGTTCCGAAGATACGGGGCAAAAAGTGCCAGAAACGGAACTCAGTTTTTAAGAGAACGGAGCGTCCAATTTGTATAATTCAAAAAACATTTTACTTGTTTGAACAAGATGAAGAACTTATCAAATTTTCATGAAGATAGGTCTAGCGGTTTCTGAGATCTAGTGAAAAAAAACTAAAAAAAAATACTATTTGGCGGTCAACAATAATCATTAGACATTAGACATATGCATATCAAATTATCAGATATTTTATAGAGATTTTAACAATAAGTATAAGTTTAGTTAACATTCCTATGGGTTCCGTACCAGTGTTTATCCGTTAGACGACGACGCGGCGCTTACGCGCTTTTGATATTTAGTCTCTATGCATTTAAAGCAGTACGATTGCTTTGAAAAAAAGTTCAGAATTTCCAAAATATTTCAAAATAAATTTTTCAACAAAAATTAAGATTTTGTCAAAAATTTATAGTTTCTCAAAAATCTTTTTTTTCAGAGTAACTTTTTTTTTTTCAAAAATGTTAATCTTTTAAAAAAAAAATAATTTTTGGTACGGGAAGTTCCAGCAATTTGCCTTAAGGCACGATGCCATGCGCCCCACTAGTTTTACTTATTATCAACAAAGCGATAATATGAACTATCATATCGTATATAATAACTGTAATTGTATAATTATAAAATTGATTCATAGAATTTTACATTCAATTTCTCATATCAAAATACTTAAATTTGTATATCAATCATGTATTGTTGATCTGTATTTGAGTGCTTGTTGTTTTCCAATTAGAAATATTGGTCAAAAACATAGAGAATATTATATATTACGCGTTTCATGATGTGTCTTTTGAATATTTGAAATTAGTAAAATGTATTTTACTGCATAAGTAAATAGTAATTAATCATTCTCCAAAAATTTCTCAATATTTGCAACTCTCAATACAAATTGTTAATATCGATTTCAAATATCGTCGGATGAGTACGAATCGATCTTTTTATATTTATATAATATCCATGCTTCACATGTCTCAATTTCCATCATATATATTGATTTCACAAATATGGTGATATATATTAAACAAATGAATAATTTGCCGAAGATTGGAAATAACTTGTACCAGAGATCAGGTAAGTCAGAAAGATAAAGGCGAGAAGATTTTGTCATTACAAATTGAACAAATCAATCATCACAAGCATTAAAATATCATCGTTTGTCAATAAATTATACCATTTGATGCATGGTTACGAAATCCGTACAACCCTCCTGAAATTGATGATGTTTGGTCTAAAAGTCAATTTCCTTCAGGCTAATATTTATTTTAATGTCATCTTTTAAAAAGTGTGTACCTCAAAAAATCATGGAATGTGTTAAAATTCCCTCGACTAAACTGAAACAACCATGTTATTTAATATTCGGTGTTGATGCTTAGGCTCACATGCTGATAGAAGAAGCCTTTGTTTTTGGTCGAAGACTTTTTTCACAATCAATTGGGCCTTTTGGATAGAGCAACGTTTCGTAATTATTTTCAATGAAAATAAACAAAGTTCAATATACAGTAAAATCATATATTTTTCATAAATTTTAGAGCTTGGTAAGCATATGAAAACAATTAAAGAAAAAATCGTTAATTATCGATTATTGAGCAAACATTGTATGAGCACAAATGATAACATTTTCACTCAGACAGAAAGTTAAATTTCAGAAAGCTTGTCAATAAAGAACATTTAACAAGTTTTGAAAAAGTTGTAGCAAATGAAGTAGTTAGTTGTGTCCAATATAATGGAAAATCAGGAACATGTCACGCCGACACATAATACAGGTGAATAAATATAATAAATATTCTAACTATTCAATAGTCTCTCTATTTAAAAATAATGCCACCGTCATATTTATTTTCAGATTATTGTTACACTACTAACAGCCAGTTCAAGTATTTTGATACCCCTGTGGGAAAATCAAAACAAAAAAATGTTTGTAATACTCCTATGAATTAGAGGACTTCCTTGTAATAGTATGTTTTAACATGACAATTGATTTCAATTTTAGAGCATAATTTATATATTTGTTTTGCACATAGATGTAATTGGGGGCAACAGCGAGGCGTCAGAAAGTTTTGTAGTGAAGCGAGTGTGTTGTGTGACACTGGCAAAAAATTATATCTTATATCAAAGAAATTGAAAAAGAACATGCTCAGAATACAAAAAATTGTAAGGCATACAAGGCCAGGCTACGTCAAAGTGTGATGTATGTGTAGAAATTTTCCCACATTCCTGAAACCTTGAACGCACGTCAATTCATAACATGTCAACTTAGAGAACACTCTAAAGAAGTTCAAGGTAGTAAATTTAATACTGACGAAAAAATACTTGCTTTGTATCTACTAAAAAAGTCGAAAAACATATAGATTTTGGTGACATATACTTATTTTGCCTTCAATGACTTCTTTACGAAAGTTTATACAAACGTTCCAATGCATAGTGGCATAAACGAAAGCATTTTCAAAACATTGCAATCATCTTTATCTCGTCTGAGTGATGATAAAGATAAATATTGCATTGTTGTGTTTGACAAAATTTTACTTTGTATTTTCTTAACGTATGGCTGCACAAAAGATTATATTGTAGGTTTTGAAGAGCTTGCTAATGTTAGAATTGAAGCAGTTGCTGACCACGCACTGGTGTTTATGATTAAGGGTTTAAAGAAAAAGTGGAAATGACTAGTTGATTTTTATTTTTCTGATGGTGGTGTGAATGCTTTCAATTTGAAATGCAGCATTGAAAACGTAGTAAAAAAATACTTTGTATTGATTTAAACATTGTGGCAACAGTTTGCGATCAATACCCCGCAAATCGCAAAGCTGTTTGCATGCTAATGATGATAATAGTTTAGAATTCAAAATAAATGGGCATCCTTCGTTTGATCCTCCTCATATGTTGAAGTGTATGTGGAATAACTTTGCAAAATGTAATGTTAAATTTACCAGCACAAAGGGGGTACAACTCGAAGCTGCTTGGAGTGATATTCTGAGTTTTTATGAGTATGACTCTTAGTTAAGCATATATCGATGTTGTGCCACTTTAACCGCTAAACATACTTATCAAAAATCTTAGAAAGTCATGAAGGTATCATTAGCGGCACAAGTGTTCTCAAGGTTCCCAAGTGTAGCCATTGGACTTCAAAATTCATAGGGTAGATGCTTCAGCAACTACCTATGGCTCTAGTGAATTTTTGAAGTTCATGGACTGCTTCTTTGATAGCGTTAACAGAGTATCAATAACTCCAAAAATGGGTAATTATCTCCGTTGATGCGGAGCAAGTATTAAATTCCTCGCATTTTGTTAGAAAGAATGAGTCTGCTACATCAGAAACAAAACCACCATGCGTCAAAAATTGGATTGATACTTTGCACTGATTTTGCGTGGCGTACTTCTAAGCTTTGATTATAGATGGCCCTATGTGCTCAACTTCAAATACGAATCGGTCATGCACGGGCACGAGCTATGATTCGCTTGTATCGATGGGAAAACCCGTGCTGTATTTGATCGAGGTAGAATTAACCTATGTTTGTGCGTTTTGTTCTAAGTACTGTTTTTGTGAGTATAATAAATAAGTTTAATATGGGGCGTGCCACGTCCCAAATTGTTCAAATTCCAAATAGAATATTAAATTGCATGTTTTTCCTGTGAGTAACGATCAGGTATGTATAATAATTATATATGAGATTCATACAATGAAAATTTATAATGGGCTAATAATCCACTAATGGATGATTTAACCGCTTTGCGTTGTGGCAACTCCAGATATATTTGCGATGCACATTTTCCAGATATCTGTAGAGTAGAAAATTATTTCTAAAAGTTCGAATATGCGTCTTAACATTAATGCTCTCCCGACCCTGAATATGCCAGCTTTATACATACAATATACATCATGTAGGAATGTATTATAATAATTTGTTTATATTTAGCTCAATTCATGTTTTGCTTGATATTTGTAGGGTTCATTGGAGATCCCCATCTAACTGAAAATTGCTTGATGGATAAAGAAAGATTTCGTAAGAATTATAAAATTTATATATGTAACTGATGGATAGATTTTAAAAAAACTTATATTATTTCAGAACGTAGTGTGTCAATCCGGAAGTCATCTAAAAGCAGACTCGTACAGATTGTCAGAAAATAGTAATCCTACCCCAGGTAATTAAATACAAGTTCCCAGACAACACAAGACATCCCGGAGAATGTCCACAGGATATCCACGCGCGGACATTCATTGTCCCTGCGATAGCCTTACGGATATCCCGCTTATCCTGACTATATCCGAAACATGTTAATATGTCGCACCTATGGGACGTTCTGTAGGATATCCCGCGCGGGATATTCCGGACATAAACCGGACATGAATGGGATATAATTATGGAATTGTTTTTTATTTTTTAGATGAAAAATAAATTTGGATTAAAAATAAAATAAAAGAACACAATTTCACAAAGTAAACTTTTATTACAAAATAACAAAATCCTGAGATAATTTTATAACAAAATTTAATATATACAATTTTAATTCAAAATAACTTATTTTACAATATTAAAAATATAATTAATTCGGCATTCAATCCTAGTTCATGGTTGATTTTCTCTCCTGAAATAGAAAACAAATGAATAAATGCATATATATGTATATATATATATATATGAGTAAGTTCTTTAAGAGCGATACATCAATCAAAATAGACAGAGATTTATAAAATAATCTCTAATTCCAAATATATCGACACAATTTGATGTCATTACGAGTGAATATTAAACTTGGTTTTTTACATCTAAAAATGTGTACACAGCACAAATTTTGCACTAACATTGATACAACTAACCAGTCAATAATCATGATTTTTTTGTAAATAGGAAAAACATATAGTACACATCTCACAAAAATACCTTGTATAATATTTATTGGCACATCGCAGCCAGCTTTTTGCAGCCTCTGAAACAGTAAACTATGTCTCATGCGGCAAATTTTTCAAAGCAATTCCTGGAATTAATTATATATTAGTTTAATTCATAATTTACAACACATCATAAGTATAAGATATATAAATTACCTGTGATGACATCGCAAGGCACTAGATCACAAAATTTATTTTTGCCCTTTCCTCGTCCCTAGCAAAATTCTTTGTCCAAACCATCATCAAAAATGGATTTTCATAGCTGGACTCTGATGGCTAAATACAGAATATAAAGAGAAAGTTTGTTTAGTATATGATAAAGTTAACAAATAAAAATAAATCTATATAAACTTTTGATTACCAATTGTGTTTTGATATTTTGCTCAGAAATATAGCCTCCACAAGTTGAAACTCCTCCAACAAACATAGTGGAGAGCATTTCTTCTTTCTCAATCCTCTTTCAAACACAGCATTTGATACAAAATTAGGCATGGTTGCTGGAAAGCTGGCAGGGTAGAAATGTCAGCATTAAATTAAAAATTCTATTTGTACTAGTAACATAGTATTTCAAATAACAGTATACAGAAAGCTTTAATTACCATCGTTTATATCTGCCCCCTTTTCAATATGTTGGCTGCAATATTTATAACACACACGCACATATAATTATATAGAACACATAAAATTTCCACTATTATTACACAATTTTAGAGTATTTTGATAGATAATATTAATTATTTATAACACACGCTCATATAATTATATAGAACAAATAAAATTTTCACTATTATTTCTCAAAAACTATGATAATTCGACATATAAGCGTCTGTTTGATGACGCTTAGCTTAACCTTAAAGGACGAAGGACGCAAAACCGACGCGACGAAAGAGAAAGGGACAAACATATACGTTTCGAGGTCTCAAGCCGTGCGCGTACGAGAGCGACATGTTCGTGAACCCGTGCGTTATACCTGCTCGAGTCCTTTGGTTTTGAGACGTCCCGTTGCATATTCATAGGATATTCATAGGATATCGCGATATTAGGAGATTGTGAGGACAAGTGGGACATTCCCTGGCATGTCTTGTGCTGTCTGGGTTGCTTGGTCTTTTTTGAAATAAGGTAGTTGTGTCTTGTGTCTGTTTTTTTTTAAATAATTTATTTAATAAAATCATTCCTGTATAAGCTTCTTCAAGCTTCATAGAAGTGGGTGGGTTGGATATGTCTATATCTCCTGTACGGGAATTTAGGAATAGTTCGCCTGTTACACTAGGTGAGCTTCCTGATGCAGACTCGACAAGTAATTATGATGGAGGGTTGGAGATTCAATCTGTTACAAGAGAAGGAGAATACTTAGCAACCCCGTCAGTGAAAAAGCCAAGTAATTAGAATTGTAAATATTTATGTTCTTAGTTAGGAGATGGAGGCCTAAAAACTTGGAAAAGGATTTTTGCAGTACCCCTAAGTCACTTATTCTGTCACCTGTTTCACGCAAAGGTATTTTTTTTAAATAATAATTGCAGCAATAATAATTAGTTAATCAAATATGATATTACAACATGTTGTTCTGATGAATGACACATCAAAGATTTTGTTCAAGGAGGTAAGAAGGATTAACAAACAATTCAATAATTTAAGGGATAAACTGCAACAGAGTGTAAAATGTTCTGAATGGTTTTTAAATATTCCGGAAACATTAAATATAAGAGCTAGAAATTTTATATTGTCTCAACTAAGAGAGCATACTAAACAGCCGAAAGGAAGAAAATTCACAGATGATGACAAAATTCTTTCTTTAAGTCTGTATAAAAAGTCTCCAAAGGCTTACTACTTTTGGAGACAAATATTTATTTTGCCATCTCCTCAAACATCGAGAAAGTTGCTTTCAGAGATACCTTTGTATAGCGGTATAAATGAGTGTCTTTTTAATACATTAAGTTCAGCTATTTCTCATGAAAAGTACTGTGTTTTGATGTTTGATGAAATATCACTATCTTCAGAATTGTCATATGACCGTAAAAAGGATCACATTGTTGGTTTTGTAGAGTTTGCAAATGGCAGAAAATGTTTATTTGCGAATCATGCACTTGTTTTCATGACTAAAGGAATGAAGGGTCGTTGGAAGCAACCAGATGATTTTTACTTTTCTAAAGGTGGGGTTAATAGTTCTGATTTAAAATCTCTTATTGTTGATGTAGCAAAAAAGTTATTTAGTATTGGTTTAAAAGTTTTTGACACAGTATGCGACCAATATGCAGCAAATTGTGAAGCAGTTAATATGCTTTTAAACGATACAGAAGAATATTATAAAACGAAAAAACTTCACTGGAATAAACTGTTTTTTGAAATAGATGGCCATGAGATTGTTCCTTTATATGATCCTCCACAATTGTTAAAGTGTATGCGGAATAATTTTGCTAAGTACAATGTTAAATTTATAGGTTTAGATGGGGACGAATACGAAGCATCTTGGAAAGACATCATAGATTATTATAATTATGATTCAACTTCAAGTTTGTTTCGTCGTTGTCCTACATTAACTGAACACCACCTTGATCGAATAAAAATGAAACGTATGAAGGTCAGTTTTGCTCCGCAAGTAGTTTCTTAACGGGTAGCACAAGGACTTCAAAATTCTGGTTACCTAGAAGCGCATGGAAGTGTTACTTCATATGGCAC
Source organism: Ctenocephalides felis (assembly GCF_003426905.1). Classification (NCBI taxonomy): domain Eukaryota; kingdom Metazoa; phylum Arthropoda; class Insecta; order Siphonaptera; family Pulicidae; genus Ctenocephalides; species Ctenocephalides felis. The sequence goes on from NW_020538710.1 coordinate 82,717, forward strand.
CAGAGAATTTTTGATGTTCATGGACTACTTATTTGATAGTGTCAATGGCTTATCAAAATTGCCATTGAATGGTAAACAATTTCGATGTGCAATGTCTAATAAGTCAGCTCACACTATATTTTGGCGTGAAGCCAAATTAGTTTTGAATTCAATGTAGTTCATAAAAAGCAAGGATTTAGTTAAAGTTTTTACTAAACCTCCTTGCATTAAAAATTGGATTAAAACGATAGAGGGTTTGAGTTACATTTGGCAGAAATTGAAAGTAGTTCAGGGTTTTAGCTATTTATGTACCAGAAATTTTAACCAAGTTCTCATGAATAATTTTTTTGGTTGCATAAGGAGTCAAGGGGCTTCAAATAATAATCCAAGTTGTTACTCTTTTGTGTCTGCCTTTAGAACTTTGCTTGTCAACAATTTATCATCTCGTCATTCACCTTCTGCTAATTGTGAAATCGATGATACAACCGGGTTGCTTGCCACATTTCGAGTGTTTCTGAATAATGAAGATGTCTTGGAAACTGACTCTCTGATCAATATGTCTATTGATGCAGAGCCGTTTCATTTCCAAGACATGTCATTGTACAGTAAAACTGCTAACGCTTATGTTGCAGGATATTGTACTAAGAAACTTCTCGGATATGTTGGTGAATGCCATGTTTGTACATCTGAACTATTAGCAGATCCAATTGGCAGGGATGAAGCTTCTTGGATTGCATCTAAAGATTACACTGGCCATTCGCTTTTGGTTCCAGGAAATGTATTTTTTGATTGTACTTGATCATTTCATTAAATATTTATGTATTGATGATAAACTAAAGATCAAGTTTCAAATATTATTAGAAAAACATGTTTTATATAATTTTAATTTCCTTTGCCAAAAGCATAATTTAAAACAATTTTTTTTAGATTCATTTATTTTATTTTTCATTAACACTTGGAATAGAAGTGTTAATAGATATCTCACAGGAAAGTATATAAATGAAAATGAGCAGGACCCTATAAAGAGAATGGCTTTAGCCAAATATAAAAAAAATCTCAGATCTTATAGTGCTCGTTTGAGACACAAAAATCCAAATATTTTTCCGGTAAAAATTCATTAATTCACATTCGCATCATAATTGTTTATTTATTGTTTTCAATTTTTATTGCTCTCATTTTTATTTAATATTTTCCTGGTCAATATTCATTTAATGATATTTCCATTATAATTTTATTCATTATTTTCAATTTTTTATGGCTTTCATTGTTATTTTGCTAAACATGTTTTTCTAATTTATTTATAATTGATTTCAGTTTTCGTCAATATTGCAATATATGAATTGGTTTCAGTACGATGCGTTTTATAAATATTTCAAGTATTACATCCTGTTACTTGCTGGCTGTGGTCTATGTAATTTCTATATCAATTCAAAGATTCTTTTCTCGATTTAATAAATTGTTGAAAGTAATTTAAGGCAGATTTTTTTTATTTTTTTTTCTTTATTTTCTTTTATGTTATTCTTTCTTTTTAATTTAATTATATTTTATGTTATTTTTATTTATTTATTTTTGTTTTTTCTTTTATGGTCTGCATTGAATACATAACTATTTTATTGACACTATTAAATTATAGATTAATACTTCGCATCTTTGTGGTATTCATGCTTTTATTTTTGTTTGATGAAAATGGTTTTGATGTAAGTTTGCCATTGTATTTAATAAGATTATTTATTACATAAACAAATGTGAAGACGACATATAAAGTGAATCTATATCATGCCTAATATTTTAATGTTTTTCCCTTGAAAGTTTGTGTTATATAATATTCTTTTCTAAATAACTTGCGCAACATCACAATATAGTGTTTAAATTCAGGATATATTTACTACCGACCTTGGAAATCAACAACGTTGCTTTTTTTCTTTTAATTCATGAACAATTGCATGTGCATCAAACTTTATTCTGTTCATTGTGAACACAATGGTGATGCTTTTCATCATCTATGACAATCTTGATGATAATGTTTTCATTAAGATCATAACACGGTTGAATGTAATGTTTAAAAAACACTCATACAGCAACTATTCAAAGATTTCGTCAAATGCAACTTTATTAATGATTGATTGGATAGCAAAATATTTATTAAATGCTGAGTTAATAAAGAAGAATGTCTCGTAAATGAATTTTAATCCTAGGAATTCAGTTTTCTCTCAATTTTGTTATCAATATATATATTTTATGTTCTCAGAATTTTTTGTTTGTGAAGTATTTGTACTATTCAACAAGTTATTTGTTCTTTTTAACTTTTTAAATTTTTGCATTATTTGTCATTCCTTCTTCCATTTGTTCCTATTTCCTTCTTCCTTCTCTTCCTTCTTCCTTCTATTCCTTCTTCCTTCCTTTGTACTATTTAACAAGTTATTTGTTATTTGAACTTTTTAAATTTTTGCATTATTTGTCATTCCTTCTTCCATTTGTTCCTTCTTTGTCAATACTCCTACGCTATTTTCTTCGTAGTTTTTAATTTTTTAATATATTATTATTAGTCTTTAAGTAATTATTATTAGTCAGTTCTTGTGAATTTATCAGTCTATTGTAAATGCTCCTACACTATATTTCTGTGCAGTTTTTATATATTGTTGTATTGTATTGTTATAACAATTTCTTGGAAATTTGTCATGTAAATACTTTCCCTTAGTTACTTATAATTGTGAAATACTTTTTATTATTTATAATAATGAATTGCTATGAAAGCACTTTTCTTAGTTACTTATGATTGTGAAATACTTTTTATTATTTATAATAATGAATTGCTATGAAAGCACTTTTCTTAGTTACTTATAATTGTGAAATACTTTTATTATTTATAATAATTAATTGCTATGAAAGCACTTTTCTTAGTTACTTATGATTGTGAAATACTTTTTATTATTTATAATAATGAATTGCTATGAAAGCACTTTTCTTAGTTACTTATAATTGTGAAATACTTTTTATTATTTATAATAATTAATTGCTATGAAAGCACTTTTTCTTAGTTACTTATATTGTGAAATACTTTTTATTATTTATAATAATTAATTGCTATGAAAGCACTTTTCTTAGTTACTTATAATTGTGAAATACTTTTTATTATTTATAATAATTAATTGCAATGAAAGCACTTTTTCTTAGTTACTTATGATTGTGAAATACTTTTTATTATTTATAATAATGAATTGCTATGAAAGCACTTTTCTTAGTTACTTATAATTGTGAAATACTTTTTATTATTTATAATAATTAATTGCAATGAAAGCACTTTTTCTTAGTTACTTATGATTGTGAAATACTTTTTATTATTTATAATAATTAATTGCTATGAAAGCACTTTTCTTAGTTACTTATAATTGTGAAATACTTATTATTATGTATAATATTAATTCCAATGTAAGCACTTTTTATCAATTACTTATATTTGTGAAATACTTCTCATTATGTATAATAATTTTTACATTTATAACATGTCACTACCAGTTTTAATTATGTAAAAAATTGGTCCGTGATGTATTTGAAAATATATTTTGTACTTCATATACTTTGTTCTCATTTTTAACGTAAGAAATTATTCGGGTTTCCTTTTACTGTATTACGTATACGAACCATATCTAAAAAAAAAACCAGCGGTTAATTTACATACTCTACAAGTGCTGCCATGTAGTGATCTATTCGTAAATTAAAATGAGTGTAACGTCAAATGGCTCGAGATAGCGATCTATTTATGCTTACTTATCTATGATGTCCTATTCGGCGATAGATGAACTATCTTGTGGCCGATACCTTCAGTGTCCAATAGGAAAGCTGTATTTTGTCACGTAAATATCAATGCGTACTTGATTCATGTACTTCGATTTTGGAAGCGTTTAGTTTTTATTTTGTAAATATATATTTGTGTATATATAGCGAACGCCGGCGTAAATAAATGATTAGTTTAGGAAACGCAGTTCAGTAATTTTAAAATATTCAAATTTCCGAAAAAATTTAAATATGCATTTTTTTCAAATTTTCGTAATTTCATATGAAATATCAAAAAATTTCAAAATTTCCAAAATATTGAAAAAAAAATCAAATCGTTTTATTTAAAAAATTTCGAAATTTGCAAAAATACCCAAATTTAAAAAAAAAAACTAGTTGATATTGGTATTTAGCCTTGAGGCAAGTTACCGATATGTGTAAATAATCAACTATCCATGATGGATAAATTAATTTATAAGTAGTAAAAAGTATTCGAAGTGGATTTATTACACATTACTGAAAATCGAACACGTCAACCCGGTCGGACTATTTTTAAAAGCAAAATTTGAAAAATCAATAATTTTTATAATTGAGGCAGTTTTTTGTAGGACTTTAATGGTTTAGTATGTTCATTAAGATACATCTAATGGCTTTTGAATTTTTGAAATCGGTCCACCAGTTTTTGAGAAAACGTCGATTTACGGCAAAAAATCTGTTCACACACACACACACATACTTTTTACAAATTTGGTCTCATTCGATTCAGAATGGCTTGAAACGTCGAGAAAACGTTAAATTAGCGAATTGGATTTTTTGATGAAAACATAAACTTCTCCTTCGGGAAGCTAAAAATAAAATTTGCGAACCTTTTTAATATTTTTATATCAGTATTAATTATCCGATAAAAAATAAATAGAGCACGTCCTATTCGGCGACAGATTAGCTATTTGGTGGCTAGTACTTCTAGTGTCCAATAGGAAAGCTGTATTTTGCCACGTGATTCAACACATGTACCTGATTGGTGATCTTGGGGTTTGGCAAGTGTTCGGTGGTTATGTTGTGATTAGCCATTGTGTACAGTGTAGAATACATCGAATTCTAATATTGTCCAGAGTATAATATACAAATATTATCAAAATGATTTCCAACAAGTGGTCGAGAGATCAAATTGAATTACTAATTGATGCAGTACGTGAAGAAACTTGTCTGTACGCTACAGACTCGCCTGCATATCATAATAAGCATTTGAGAGGCCAAGCATTGGACAGAGTGGTAGAAAAAATGCTGAGAATACGGCCCACAGCGACTCGAGATGAATGCCAGAAGAAATTTAAAGCCTTGAGAACCCAATACAACTTCGAGAATAATAAGATAAGAGCATCAATGAGAAGCGGGATTGGCGGGAAATGTAAGTTTTTCCCGTTTTTTTGGAATTCAATAATTACCTTTAATAAAATATCGAGCATCTGACTAATGCACCTTATATACCTTATAGGTCTACAAACCCTTTTTGTGGTACTTTTTACAATTATCGTTCTTGGAAAGTTTTCTCACACCGAGAATAAGTAGAAGCTCCATTGAAACACCTGAAACACCTCAGACGCAGGAGTACCTTGAATGTAATGTAGTGGCAGGTGTGGAGGATGACTGTGTCATATTTGAGGGACCTGCAGCATCAGCATCAAATTTTGAGTTTTTTTCATCTGCTCCTTCTACTTCTGCTGGATATACCAACGAACCACCAATGAGGCCAAAGAAAAATAGAAAGGGCTCATCAAACGATGATATTTTTACTAGTGCTATAAACAGACTGGCGGAATCGATGAAAAAGCGACACGAAACACCTAAAGATACACCAGAAGGGTCTGTGGACCAAGTTTTTTCTTCACTGGCATCGCTTGTGAAACAAGTTAAAAATGAAAAGCGTAGGGCAATGACACTCAGCAAGGTTTCACAAATTGTATTTGAAGCATACACACAAGACTTTGAATGATCTTAATATAGTTCTTAATTATTAATCTTATATATAAAAATGGAGCTCTCTTTCAAATGTCCGAATAAAACTCGAAAACGGCTGAATCGATTTGGCCAATCTTAGTCTTGAAAAATTCGTGCCAAACCAGAGATTGTCCAAAAGGTGAGATATTATTTCAAAATCGCGTAGAAACTTTACATTTTTGATTCGAAAATTTTTGTTGAAGCGTAATTTAAATAAAACAATAGACGGTGGCAATTACGTGAAATGTCAAACACTTTTGACAGATGATGTTCAATTACGTTTAATAGGATGTTTTACGCGAATATTATTTAATTATGATAAATTTGTAGTAAGTAGTTTTGTTTGTAGTTTTATTTATATACAAAAACGTTAGCAAACGGGCCGCAAGTGTTACTAGAGACTCAAAATATAAACTTTTTTGATATGTAAATATGAAAATGCACTTTTTGGCATATTTTTCTCAAACACGTTGCTCTGAAAGATCTCATTTGTATAACTATATACTCATTGGTATTTATAAAACATTTTCTAGGTTATATTATTTTTTATTTATGTTATTTAAATTCAGAACCTAAATTTGGTATCGATCAAATGGACATTTTGTCGAATAACATTTTCCAGTTATAATTTCCCAGAATTTATCGCAGAATAGATATTAATATATGAAGATCCGGGATTAAAAAGATCCACCACCGATGTGCCAAAAATCAGTAAAGTTAAGCATTGTTTAATAACAATATTTGAAAGTAGAGGAAAAAAGATGTATAGCCAAACGGTAATCTTTGAAAATCCATAATAAAAGTATTTTCTTCCGTTGATAGTTTTAGCATTAGTTAAAAATGTAGTTATTTTGTAGAATACCTTTAAAATTATAATAAGTCTTTAAACCTTTTGCCACCTGCCCGTTACAAGTTACCCCGCATATAGGATAAAAAGGTCTAGATAACAAATTTTTGGAAAACAGCAAAAAAGCACATTTCTACAATAATGATGTAGCTGGCAGTTTTACTGAACGTAGTCAGATAATTGTTCGTTTGAAATGCGTTATTTGTTGTGATATAATTGTTTTGGTTTTCACTATATAGTTTATATTTGCTCGAAGTCAAAGTGGACCTTTGTGCCTCTCCCTGCTCTACATATATACTTTTTATTAAATATACTTTAATTCATCAAATGTTACTTGAAACTTCTCAAAAAGCAGGTCAAAGAGAAATACTTAATTCATTTTCTATCTCTCCTCGCAGAAATTTGAAAATTTTGTATAAGCACAGTAGTATTATTTACAATTATATACAAAATACAGAATCCAAAAAGAATCTGAAAAACTTGAAACGTAATCAATAAGTCGAAAGAGTAAAAAAGACTTGGATTGGATTATACCATGTTTTTTATAGAAAGTGTATAGAACTTCCAAATTGATTGTATTGACAAAATATAGACAAACTAATGGGGTTTATTGTTTTGATAATACCTCATTGTATATAGCATTCAAACAACACATCCTTATACAATTAAAGGATTAATATTTTTGATTCTTTAGAAATCGTTTAGAATATACCTAACTTAGCGAAACAACGTTTGCCGGGTCAGCTAGTTTATAAATAAAAATGAATCTGAATATAAAGTATTTCATTTTCACCACTCATTAAAACACTATTGAAAATTAATATAGAAATAATAACATTATTATTAATAACATAGTTATTAATACAATTCTATCATTTATATAAACATTTGCCTTTACAGAATTTATTAATTATTGCCCTCTTTCAATAGCAGAATATTGGAAGGGAACAATTCCTACTGTATTAAAATAATCGCAGAATTTGTCACGAATTTCTAAAGCATCATTGCTGCATCGATTAGACCTCTGCTCTAAGTTTTGCTGAGATGTGGGTAGCTGTGTTTCTAAATCGTTCATAACACAATCATTAACATTTCGATATTCATCTCTCACATACCACTGATGAGCATTAGCTTTTGATAACACATAATTGTGCAATAATATGCACGTGTATGTTATAGTCTCAACTTTTTTGACATCTAGGGGTATAGTGGTTTGCGATATTCTCCATCTGTTGACAAGTATACCAAAAGCATTTTCAACTACTCTACGAGCTCGGCTCAATCTATAGTTGTAAATTCTTTTCTCCATTGTGAGACCTCGATTCGGATATGGTTTCAATAAATTTCTTTTTAAGCTGAAGGCATCATCACATAAGGGATTTTAGTGTTATAGGATTCTAACTCGCAAGGAGAAGGCAAATTGAGAGAATTGTTATCCATTTTTATGCCTAATAGACTTGTATGAAAGACGGTTGAATCATGCATACGGCCGTTTCTTCCCACATCAACAAACCAAAATTTATAATCTGCATCGGCAAGAGCTAAGAGTACTATACTGTCATATCCTTTATAATTTCAGAATTTCGAACCATCACTTCGTGATGGACAAAATCTGATATGCTTTCCATCCAATGCCCCTATGCAATGAGGAAAACTCCATGTTGTCTCAAATTTGTGGGCAACAGATTCCCACTCTTGTGCTGAAGATGGAAATTTTATAAAGTTATCTTGAAGAACGGTTACAATTGCTTCAAGAGTTTCTCTCACGATTTGGGATATGGTATTAGGTGCAACACGAGTTGAATAACTAATGTCTCTAATTGTAATACAAAGCCTGTCTCTCGGTGATATAGCTTGCCTCATAACTGTATCCTCTTTCTTTATATATGGTGCTACCATTTCCAACAAATCATTCCAAATACCATTTTCAATCGCGTGTAATTTGAGAAACTGGCCGGATCTTCTGCACTAAAAACATTAAATATAACAATAACATTACGTTTTATCAACTTTCACTAATTAAAATTCACTCACTCTAGTTCATTAAAAACCATATTTAAGGAAGTAGTTTGCTGGTCACGCCGCAGCAACCAAGAACGACTCCATAGCCGTTTACGTCTTTCCTTTTCTTCTTTTTTTTAAAATTATTAAAGAACTGACAAGAACTACAGTCCTTTCGACACGATCGTTGTCAGACATTTTGACATTTGAGGTTATAGCGCATGCAATAATTTAGACATATATGTTACAGCATGAAATTCAGGCGCCAAATTCTTGCACGCCAGAATTTAAATTACAGACAGAAATTATATTTCTAGAAATACTGACGTCGTGTGCACCGGGCTTAATATTAATTTTTTTCAATACATTTTGCTGTAAATTACTTACTTATATTTATATTTTGCTTTGTACTTACAAAATTTAATTATTCTCAATGTTTTTCATATTCATTTTATTGTATATTTTATAGTTTCTATATTTTTCTCATTCTTTGTATACATCTGGCATTTGATATGCGTATGCGTATCGTCGGAGGATCGAATCCCACTCATGATAATTTTTTTTTATTATTTTTAATTCAAATTTATATTTGCATGAGTAAATAATATTAAAGTTTTCTTGAGTTTTTAATTAATTTTATATTTTTCGCTAAATATTCTATAGTAAAATACTCTGTAGCGTCTGTATAAAATTGATGTAATACCTGAAACATAATAATTTTATAAAAAAAAAACAGCAATAACAAGGAAGAAAAAATGTAATTTATTTGCATATATTAACTAGATGTGAATTTTTATAATTAAACCGCTTTTCATAGGCCTCTAATATTTTACCAGGGTCAGTTTGGGCATAAAATCTACCATTGTGCCAAATTTCATCAAAATCCGAGACGAGCAATGCGCGGGTTCTCCTTTTAAGGGTGCGTTCGACTTGAACGCTTACGCGCTGTGAGCGCTCACGCTTATAAGCACAAATTTTGAGCGTTCGACTTGGCCGATAAGCGCTTAGAATCGATAACTAAATTCCGTTCGTTTTGGATACTGCGAGCGTCAATAAGCATCAAAATGGCGGCAACTGGCGGTAACGGTAATTGTGTAAATTTTATTACTTTCTGGATCATTCAGCGGGATTATAAAGAATTTAACAATTAATAAATAAATGAAATTTGGTTTGCTTATGCTTAATTAATATTAATATTAAAATTAAAATTTAAAATTATTTAAATTTAATTAATATTAATATTGATATTAAAAAATAATTGTGATATACAACTTGGCATTTTTGCGAGATTATAAAGAATTTACCAATTAATAAATAAATGAAATTTGGTTAACTTATGCTTAATTAATAGTAATATTAAGATTAAAATTTAAAATTATTTAAAATTAATTAATTTAAAATTAATTAATATTAATATTAATATTAAAAAATAATTATAATGCATAGCTCGCCATTTTTGCGTAATTATTGAACTAAGAATTGAACTATGAATAAATGAAATTAGGGTTAGATTATGCTTTCCATGCATTCGTTTTGATAAACGACCATGACACTTTCAATTGCCTTACCTCCGTGGCGTGAGCACGTATGAGCGCAAAATATGTGCTACGAGAGCGCAAAATATGTGCTACGAACATGCTACGAGCGTACTTATGTGACACTCACAGCGCCAAGTCGAACGATGAAAATGCGCTCACGGCGCGCTCAGAGCGCGTAAGCGTCCAAGTCGAACGCACCCTAAGACGCGCATATAAGATAAATTCAGTCTCTCTACAGCAGCATCGGCCACGCTCGGTCAATTTAATAAAATTGCTACATAATTTTCTACTCCAATATTCTACTGTAAACTAAAGTTAATCAAGTCTGTAATTAGTCTATAAGGACTTAAAGTGTTTTTCTCGTATTAAAACTCCGCTGCAAGGCAATTTATACAACACTGATAAAACAGGTAAATAAAAAATATTCCTTAACAATTCTATTCACACCGCTGTAAATTCATATGTTTGTAGATAAGTTTGTAAAAGAGCTAGATAACATAGTTCATCAAACAAATAAGAAACATGACACGCCTAGAAAAGAGCTCGATGAACCACAAATTTTGTTAAATCATAGGATGCCAATGAAATCATATGAGGAATACCTAGCCTTTGAAAATATTATCAAAGAGGCACATGCATAAAATAACTTTGGTAAGTCATATTTTTTCAATTCATTTGACTAGTTTGTAACAAAATTAAATTATAATTTGCATTTAAGGTATCAATGTTCAAAAGCAAGATTGAGAAAGAAATCAATTTAATGGCAGCTATCAAAATTATACTGACCACTGTTGTCACAAAAGACGTTGAAATTTTATTGTCAGGGACCGGAAGAATGCTAAACAATTGGCAAACAATTTTTTGTTAAGCGAATATATATGCATGTTTACATTGTAAGAAAATTGTGAATACAATAATTAAATTGATATATATATATATATATATATATATATATAATATATAATCTTATTTTTCAAATGATAAGGATTTAAATAATCTACCTGGAAAAGTTCAGCGATGGTTGTCGACAGGCCCTTGTATCTCAGTGTAAAACCCGCGTTCGCAAACCGTGCTCAAAGTAACGAAACCTAGGTGAGGATTTGGCGCTAGTGAGCCGATTTCATGTTGTGTAGCAGGTTGGTAAGTCTCATCTAACTCTAAAATTTCAATCTTTCATCTCTTTCATGTTGGTTGCGTTCGTTTAGTTATAGCTTCAAAGCGGGAGTATCATTTTTCTCAATTTTCCATATCGTTCGATTGTGTTGTGCGTTTTATACAATATAGCTGACCCGGCAAACGTAGTTTTGCTAAGTAAGGTATTTTATAAACAATTTCTAGAGAATCAAAAAAAAAAATAATACTTTTTGTGTAAGGATGTGTTGTTTGAATGCTATATACAATGAGGTATTATAGAAACAATAAACCCCATTAGTTTGTCTATATTTTATTGATACAACCAAACTGAAAGTTTTATACACTTTCTATAGAAAACATGGCATAATCCATTCCAAGTCTTTTTTGGTCTTTCGACTTATATAGTCATTACAAATTCCATTTAATCGATTATTGATTGTGTTTCGAATTTTTCAAAATTTTTTATGGATTCTGGATTTTGTGTATAATTGTAAATAATACTACTGAGCTTATACAAAGTTTTCAAATTTCTGCGAGAAGAGATAGAAAATGAATTAAGTATTTCTTCTTTGACCTGCTTTTTGAAAAGTTTCAAGTAACATTCGACGAATTAAAGTAAATTTAATAAAAAGTATATATGTAATTTGACTTTAAGCAAATATAAATTTTATTATGAAAATCAAACCAATTATATCACAACAAATGACACATTTCAAACGAACAATTATCTGACTACGTTCAGTAAAACTACCAGCTACATCATAATTTTGTTTTTTTTGCTGTCTTTAAAAATTTTATCTAGACCTTTTTACCCTATAACAGGGTTACTTGGAATGGCCAGATGGCAAACAGGTCTAATGTCATATTTTAATTTCAAAAGTATTTTACAAAATAATTACATTTTTAACTAATTGCTAAAAAACTAACAACGGAAGAAAATACTTTTATTATGGGTTTTCAAAGATTACCATTTATCTCCCAATACCAAAGTCATAAGAATCAAGGTTATAGCTGGTTATACATCTTTTTCCCTTTACTTTCAAATAGTGTTGTTAAACAATGCTTAGCTTTACTGGTTTTTGACACTTTGGTCGTAGATCTTTATATATTACTATCCATTCTTCGATAAATTCGAGACATTATAACTGGGAATAAGTCATTCGACAAAATGTACCTTTGATCGATTCCAAATTTAGGTTCTGAATTTAAATAACATAAATAAAAAATATTATAACCTAGAAAATATTTTATAAATACCAATAAGTATATAATTATACAAATGAGATCTTTCAGAGCACCGTGTTTGAGAAAAATATGATTTGTCAACCATACTGAGTTTTATAGTTCGCTTCACTGTTTATACGAATGAGCAATGGCACTATCATTATATTATAATTGTTAATTATTTAAAATAAATAATTATATTATTGATTCCCTACAAATATCAAATTGTCATCCATACGTGATTACATAGCTGTCATTTGCGTTTTGTTATTCCAAGTTGAACGGGATAAAAAGTATCCTATGTCCTTCGCCTGGCTCTGAACTACCAACTTTTACCAACTTTACCAAAGCCAATTTTCAGTTAAATCGGTTCAGCCTTATTGAGTTATAAGTGGAGTAATTAACATAACTTTTTATATATATATATATATATATATATATATTATATATATATATATATATATCTATTACATAAAAATAAGTCGGGTTTTTATTTCTGACGATATAACTCCAGAATGCACGAACCGAATTCGACGATTTTGCATTCGTTGGAAAGGTCTGGGGCTCCGTGAGGTTTATAGCTGGTTATAATATATGAGAACCAAGAACTAATATTCTATCACTATATTTAACAAAAGGCAGCCAAGTAATTTCAACTCTTTATGTTCCAATTTTGAGGTTATGTTAACACACTTTCGGCGGATAGGATTTCGGGCTAACTTGTACCCGTAGCGGGGTTTTTACAACTGTGCGAATGCGTAAGCATGGCATGAAAGCAAAGTCTTTTACGTACAATACTTACTGCTTAAACTCATACGCAGTGGTAAATAAGATAATAATATTAAGTTTTTATGTGGTAAAACTAATTAATTTTTATGGTGTATAAATGAGTGACAAACCTAATAGTTATTACATAAATAATAATATGGTTTTATAAGCTACGTTCGATTATTTGTAAAATGTAATACCTTATTTTTAACATTGTTTATTAGAAAATTAAATTATATGAATTATCGAAACGCAATAAATACAAAGATATTTAATATAGTATTAAAAAAATAGTATGTTTACCAAAAATGCTGACTAAAACATATTGTCTTTAATAAAATACCATATATTTATGTAATATTTTTTATTTATTTATTTATTTATTCATAAGCAAGCCGTAATCAATAACAATAGATATTATTTCAGGCTCTTGTCAAGCTTATTCATAGTTAATATTAAAAGGATAGTAATTTTATAATAATCATAGTAGCTGCACAAATTTCGCTTCTGAAAAAAGAACTGAAAAAAAGCATTCGAACATTAAATACAACGTTCATCATCAAGTTCATCATATTGAAGTCTATTTGACCACCAGTCAAGCTCAAAATTCTTGCACAAGTTTGAAAGTTATACTCATTAAAACCGTAAAAAATTTAAATTAATAAAATAGCAATAAAAAAATAAAAAATATATATGGTTGTACAGGCGATCAAATGGTCAGACTACATAGATAAAGGATAAGGATTATGCAAGAAAATAGTTATTGAAATCAAATTGAGAAAATTCAGTAATGTCATAAAAAGCTAAGTCTTTAAAAAGTTTAACTAGGGAAGCATGAAATTTTTTGCTGTCTAGGTTTCGGATATTGAGTGGAAGTTTATTCATAAGCTGAATACCTAGACCGTCGATCGTATTGAAAGAGCTGGCTAATTTATATGTGCGCGCCTTAATAAGTTTGTGTCTAGTGTTGTAGTTTGAGGAGGACGAAGCCATATCAAAAAGTTTCGAATTGTTTTTGATGAAAGTTAATGTTACCAGCAGAAAAATGCATGGGACAGTTAGAATATTGTATTTTTTAAATATGGGTCTGCAGGAGGCTTTACTAGGCAAGGAAAAAATTATTCGAATAGCTCTTTTCTGAAGCTTAAATATTTTAATTAGTTCGGATGAAAAACCCCAGAATTGAATGCCGTATGAAACGTGAGAATAAAAGTTGCTATAATAAACTGAAAGTAAGCAATTTAAACCAAGTTTGGGTTTTAGGGTGCGCAACATGAAACATGTTCTAGATAAAGTTGGTGATAGTGAGATAGAGATATGATCAGACCACTTTAAATTATTATTAATATGGATACCAAGAAATTTTGATACTTGCGAAAAATTATATGCTGAATTATTGATAGTTAAAGAAGTAATATTATTGGATAAACGATTTTTGTACAAAAAGATATGATTTGGGTCTTATCATTATTGAGGACTAGATTATTTTCACAAAACCATTTCGTTATTTCTGACATAACCACGCTTAATTTATGTTGTAATTCATTAAGAGATTTGGCCTTGATGATAACGCTGGTATCATCCGCAAAAAGAATAAAATCACAAAGATTTGTACAATGAGGTAAATCATTAATATATATGAGAAATAAGAGAGGCCCTAAAATTGATCCTTGGGGCACTCCCAATGTACTTGTCAATTTATCCGAAATTATTTGCTCGTGATCGTTATTTAAGTAAACGCTTTGTGTTCGATTAGACAGGTAAGATTAAATAGTTTGAGCGAACGTCCGCGAATACCACAATTTTCTAATTTGTCAAGAAGTCTTTGATGAGAAATACTATCGAAAGCTTTGGACAGATCGCAAAATATCGCAGTACAATATGTGGCTTCTTCGAAGGAGTCAATGATGTTATGAACTAAATTATAAATTGAGTGGGAAGTGGAATGGTTCTTTCGGAAACCATGCTGATTCTTGAACAAAATATTATATTTATTGAGAAAAGACGTTAATCTAGTATGCAAGATTTTTTCAATTATTTTATCGAAAGAGTTCAAGAGGGAAATGGGACGGTAATTATTTATATCGTCTTTATTATTTTTCTTATGAAGTGGAAAAATCTTTGAATGCTTGAGGTGCGATGGAAATATTCCTTCATCGAAGCATTTATTTAAACATAACATAAATTTATCTATGAAAAAGGGATAGAATTCTTTAAGAATAAGACTAGGTATCTGATCCGGACCCGCTGAACTAGTAACTTTTATCGATAGAAAGGTTTGCTTTAGTTCTTCTAAATTTACAGGATAAAGAACGAATGTAGAATTATTTCGCGCGGATAAAGATTTAGTCGAATTAGTGGTGGTCGAGTTGATTGCGCTTGTTAATTTAGACGCTTCGGTGACAAAAAAGTGATTAAATTTATTAGATATGACTACCTTATCAATAATCTTGTCGCCGTTAATTGTAAGACAATCAATCTGTGAAGATTTAGTTTTCGTGTTGATTTCCGAGTTAATTAAGGACCAAATTGTTTTCTGTTTATTAGCTGAATTAAAAATCAAGTTTTCGTTATATTTGATCTTCGCTAAATTGATTAGATCATTTAAAGTTGCCCTATATTTCAAAAAATAAATTATAAAAGCCATGTTATCATTATGTACCGATAATCTCTCAAGAAATGCTAATCTTTTAAGTGAAATTCTCAACCCTTTAGTTAGCCAAGGAGTTGAAGTATTATTTTTTGGGCAAACGGTTTTCTTAATGAGAGGAAAAGCTTGATTAAAGTTGAATAAAAATGTAGAAATAAAGTTGTCGAACATTGTATTTGAGTCTTTCGACTTGTTAAGCAAGGTCCATGATTCCTTTTCCAAAAGACATTTGAAAATCAATTTATTTGATTCATCAAAATAACGTTTGTGTAAGATAAAGGTAGATTTAGAAGTTGAAAAATTACAAAAATTTAATATTATGCCTCGATGGTCTGAAAGAGTGGTATTTATAACACGCGAATCAAAGTCTTTTAAATTGGTGAAGAAATTATCAATGCAAGAAGAAGATTGATGCGAAAACCGAGTAGGTTCATGTATAGTACGCGTTAAACCAAAAGACTGCATATTCAAATTGAATTCAATGGATGGCTTCGATTGCTTATCAAAGTGTATATTAAAATCGCCGCAAACAATGATTTTGGAATATTTATCAAAAAGGTTATGAATCAATTCGTACATCAGCGAGATGAACATATCAACATTCTGGTCAGGTGATCGATAAACGCATATAAGACACACGACGTCATTTGAGAGATTAATTTCAACAGCACAATATTCAAAAGTTTTTCTACTTGAAGAGTATTAGTATAAACGGGTTTAGAACGAATGAAATCACTTACAAAAATGCACACACCTCCGTGGCCATTGAGTTCGACAGAAATGAGAAGATAAATTATAACCTTTAATTTTAATTAATTCAAGATCCGACTTATTTAACCAGTGTTCAGCAAAACATAATATTTGGGGTTTATAATTATCTATAACTACTTCTAATTGATTAAGTTTATTGGATAGTTTTTGTATATTTTGAAATAAAATTGAAAATTTTGTATCAGCTTTAGGCACGAAAGGAATTAGAAACGGAAGGTTTCATTCCCGCCACAGCCTTGACACTCAACAACTCGTTAGCTAAAACCCTACATAATTTTCTTTCCCGTTGAAAAGAAAATGTAAGCCATGCCTGGTGTAATCGGATAAACCAACATGCCTGTTGACATCAAGAATCCGAAGATTACTGAACTTTCCTCGACCGTAGTCTCGGTTGATCCAGCAATTGGCATCGGAAATCAGCCCGTTGCAACGCACGTCATCGTATCTGTACGGAATTGTCATCAGACAAAGGTTTGTCTTTTGACATGAACGACGAGCCTTTTCCAAAGCGCTACGAATAGCGTAATTGGACGAATCGTCATTCGTTCCAGCCAGAACAACAACATGGTCACCCGGACCAAAGTCAGACACCAGACTCTCGATATCCCCAACCACGTCAGCAAATCCGGCCCCCGGCTTGACTATGCTGAATATATCAAATTTTCGTCCAAGCAATTCTCTCAAGCATTCTGACCACCCTCTGCCGTGGCTATCGGAAAGGAACAAATTTTACTGTTCTTAATAGAACTTAACAAATCATTATAACGCGTTGCTCGAGGTGCTTTGCTTTGGACTCTAATTTGGTAAATTCATCCCTAAGCTGTTTCAAATCTATGTTCCGTTTTTTTATTAAACTAGATAACTCATTACAGAGTTTAGAAAAAGAACGTGAAAATGTGGACGACTCTTTGAAAACTGAACCTGAAGAGCTCATATCCCTAATACGGAACTAACACCAGTAATCCTGAGCTGAAGATATGGGTTCCCTAACTTAACCTCAGACAATTCTTTTGTCAGCCTATCAATTTTAATATCTCTTTCGTGAACAAGAGATTGTAAATGAAAACAATTTGAGCAAAGAACAGTAGAATTTAAATCGATTGAGTCGTCCAAAACTGAGACACTTGTATCTAAGGACTGACTTGGCACTTGGCTCCGTGTAACAACCATTTTGAAATATTTAATAGAAAATGAAACTAAATAAATTGAGTAATTAACTATTTAAAAAATTAGAATAAAAAGATAAAACGATATAAAATATTTAAATAAATTCACAAATCACAAATTTAATAAACTGAAGGTACTGGAAAAACACTCGCGCAGGTATAAAAAACTACAAAAATAACGGGATTTAACGGTAAATTCAGGTAAAATAAATAAAAACTAAGGAGCAAGAATTAGATGTTGACCGTACCGAGGTTGATGATAGACTGATGAATATACGTATTTACGTATCAAAAATAATTTTTAAA